>NC_061525.1:24812500-24825000 GCF_022379125.1 Scophthalmus maximus
CTCTGGCCCCCAGACGGTGAGTTTCCCAGCATGCAGCAGTGTTTGTGTAGCAGCCACATTCCTGCAGCGTTGTGTAAACGAGGTTATCAGTCAGGCGTGGCTATCAGCAGCAGGAATGTGGCTATCGCTCTATCTGCTGTCACGACTGTCCCCGTCTGCCCTCACGCCATCTACCATCCGTCCTCCATCTGCGCTCACACCAGCTCCCACTGTCGTCCATTCATCCCCCTTCCTCCCACTGTCCATCCATCCAAGACACCACGCAGCCACTGATTGGCTGAGCAAACAGCAGAACATCTGATTGGATGCTGTTCACAGACAGACTGAACCCGACAACCTCGACTGGATTGAGAGAAAAAGAGAAAAACTTTCTGCACCTCTGCAGGGAGACGTCCACGTCCGGTATCATCACTCCGTCACTGAGCTCCTGTGTAAACCAACACAAGACCTGAGGACCCAGGTTTGATCCCTGTGGGACACCAGAGGATCAGACACACCAGTGACCCTCTGCCTCCACCTGCAGGTCGCTCACCTGATACCAGAACCTTTCAGTCACCTGACCCATCTGACAGACAGGTGCTTCACCTGAAACAGACTCGGCCTTCGTCAGATGCATGTTAAAGGAAACTTCCGCTAAATTAAAGTTTATACGCCCCAGTCATCAGTGATGTCTCACTTCCCAAATCACTGCTCTGGAGACATGAAGGTGATCAGTGGCTACAAGGTCCGTTTTTATGGTCCACTGAAGTGTCTTTAACCTACAGAGCTAAACAAAAACAACAACAACAACAACAACACACAACCCTTCATAATAAAAGCCCCATGGAGAAATGAGGGGCTGAACTCACCCCAAGAGCTTCAGGAGGAGCTGTCAGGATCATCAGGAGGCCCCTGGAGGACGAGAAGAAGAAGAAATAATCAGCATGACTTCAGCTCTGAACGATCAATCAGTGATAACAATCAGCCGTGGCGTTGTGTTGTGTTGCTCTTCTCTGCTGGTGAATATTGTTGTAGGACAAACACGAGCTTTTACAGATCCTTCACACATTAAAATTCCGCTCCCTGGATCGTCACAGTCAGTTTTTTATAAGTTACAGTTGTTATAAGTTAAAGTTAGTTATTGTTATTGTAAGTTATTGTTTTTATAAGTTGGTTTCTATAAGTTATTGTTTTTATAAATTACAGTTTTAATAAGTTAGTTTTATAAGTTAGTGTTTTTATAATTTAAAGTTTTAAAGGTTACAGTTTTATAGGTTATTGTTGTTATAAGTTACAGTTTTAATAAGTTACTCTTTTATAAGCTATTGCTTTTATAAGATACAGTTTTTATTCAATATAATTCAATTCAATTTTATTTGTATAGCGCCATATCACAACATACATTGTCTCAAGGCACTTTACATAGTGAGGTCAATATTACAATATTACAGGGAAAACCCAACAAATCCCATAATGAGCAAAGCACTTGGCAACGGTGGAGAGAAAAAACTCCCTTTTAACAGGAAGAAATCTCTGACAGAACCAGACTCAGTTGTGGGCGGAGCTTCTGTCTGGACCGGTTGGGGTGAGGAGAGAGAGGAGGAAGAGAGGAGAGGTGGGCAGAAAGAGGGTGGGAGGAGAGACAGTAGGAGAGAAGAGAGAGAGAGGACAGTTGTACAACCGCCGCTGTAATCTCTACCAGACTGATACTTATAATTAAAAAATACAATGATGTTGTTGTTATTACTAGTGATAATAATAATAATAATAATAATAATAATAATAATAATAATAATAATAATAATAATAATAATAATGAGGGGTTTGGGTCCTGCAGCTCTGGGGTCAGAGAGACACTAGGAGAGATAGAAAACACAAACAGGGTCAGTGACATGTACTGTAAACATATCGGGGGATGGGGGGGTAGTATAACAGTTGCTTTAATTTCTACCAGACTGATACTTATAATTAGTGAAAACTGATACTAATAAATACAATGATGTTATTAATAATAATAATAGTAATAATAATAATGACGGGTTTGGATCCTGCAGCTCTGGGGTCAGATCTACTAGGAGAGAGAGAAAACAGAGTAAGTGACATGTAATGTAGATACATGGGGGCAGAGAGAGAGAGAGAGAGAGAGAGAGAGAGAGGGAGAAGGAAAGAGTTGGAGAGGGAGAGAGAGATAAAGAGAAAGAGAGAGAGAGAGGGAGAGAGAAAGAGGGAGAAGGAGAGAACAGGAGAGGGAGAGAGAGATAAAGAGAAAGAGAGAGAGAGAGGGAGAGAGAAAGAGGGAGAAGGAGAGAACAGGAGAGGGAGAAAGATGCTCATGATATAAGTTCCCCCAGCAGTCTCGGCCTATAGCAGCATAATAAAGAAATGGTTTATTAAACACCTGAGCAGTTCTAACTATAATCTTTATCAAAGAGGAAGGTTTTAAGTTTAACTCTAATGTAGAGATGTCGTCTGCCTCCTGGTTCCAGAGGAGAGGAGCCTGGTGGCTGAAGGCTCTGCCTCCCATTCTACTCTCACAGACTCTGAACCACAAGTAGTCCTGCGTTTAAAGAGACAAGTGACCTATTGGGATGATATGAAACTATGAGCTCTGTAAGATATGATGGAGATTGATTATCAAGGGCTTTGTAGGTGAGGAGCAGGATTTTGAATTCTATTCTGAATTTACAAGTTACAGTTTTTATTAGATATAGTTTCTAAAAGTTATATTTGTATAAGTTACAGTTTTATAAGTTATTGTTGATAAAAGTTACAGTTTTAATAAGTTATTGTTTTGTAAGTTACAGTTTTATAAGTTAGTTATATAAGTTATTGTTTTATAATTTATTGTTTTTATAAGTTATTGTTTTTATAAGTTCGTTTTATAAGTTCGTTTTTTATGAGTTATTGTTTTTATAAGATACCGTTTTTATAAGTTACAGTTTTTATTAGTTATAGTTTCTTTAAGTTACAGTTTTATAAGTTATTGTTGCTATAAGTTACAGTTTTAATAAGTTATTGTTTTTATAAGATATAGTTTTTATAAGTTATAGTTTTTATTAGTTATAGTTTCTTCAAGTTACAGTTTTATAAGTTATTGTTGCTATAAGTTAAAGTTTTATAAGTTATTGTTTTATAAGATAGAGTTTTATAAGTGACAGTTATTATTAGTTATAGTTTCTATAAATTTTAATAAGTTATTATTTTATAAGTTATTTCTATAAGTTATAGTTTTTATAAGTTACAGTTTTTATAATTTAAAGTTATTACCCATATTATCATCATTTATATGCGTTAGCTTCAGTACGATTGAGGACATTGAACACTAGGGGAGCTGATGGACTCGCTCAGTGATGAACCTGATTTCAGCCTCATCAGAGGTTGAACCATGAGGAGCCTTGTGCTCATTGGTCGGACAATCGGGAAGTTCACGTTTTATTTACCATAGCCAGGTGAAGCTGCAGGGGGCGGAGCAGGAAGTTGGCAGCATCTCTTGGAGGAAGTTATATTTTTATGTTACAGTTTTATAAGATATTGTTGCTATAAGTTATAGTTTTAATTAATTATTGTTTTGTAAGTTACAGTTTTATAAGTTAGTTATATAAGTTATTGTTGCTATAAGTTACAGTTTTAATAAGTTATTGTTTTGTAAGTTACAGCTTTATAAGTTAGTTATATAAGTTATTGTTTTATAATTTATTGTTTTTATAAGTTATTGTTTTTGTAAGATACAGTTTTTATAAATTAGTTTTTATTAGTTACAGTTTTATAAGTTATTGTTGCTATGAGTTGCAGTTTTAATAAGTTATTCTTTTTATAAGTTAGTTTTATAAGTTATAGTTTTATAAGTTACAGTTTTTCTAAATCATTGTTTTTATAAGTTACAGTTTTTATTAGTCATTGTTTTTATAAATTACAGTTTTTATAAGTTACAGTTTTATAAGTTATAGTTTCTTCAAGTTACAGTTTTATAAGTTATTGTTGCTATAAGTTATTGTTTTTACAAGTTATTTTTATAAGTTATAGTTATTATAATTCACAGTTTTTATAAGTTATAGTTTTAATAAATTGTTGTTTTGTAAGTTACAGTTTTATAAGTTAGTTATATAAGTTATTGTTTTATAATTTATTGCTTTATAAGCTATTGTTTTTGTAAGATACAGTTTTTATGAGTTACAGTTTTTATTAGTTATAGTTTCATTAAGTGACAGTTTTATAAGTTATTGTTGCTATAAGTTACAGTTTAAATAAGTTATTGTTTTTATAAGATATAGTTTTTATAAGTTATAGCTTTTATTAGTTATAGTTTCTTCAAGTTACAGTTTTATAAGTTATTGTTGCTATAAGTTATTGTTTTTACAAGTTATTTTTATAAGTTATAGTTATTATAAGTCACAGTTTTTATAAGTTATAGTTTTTATAAAATTATTGTTTTGTAAGTTACAGTTTTATAAGTTAGTTATATAAGTTATTGTTTTATAATTTATTGTTTTTATAAGTTATTGTTTTGTAAGATACAGTTTTTATAAATTAGTTTTTATTAGTTATAGTTTTATAAGTTATTGTTGCTATGAGTTGCAGTTTTAATAAGTTATTCTTTTTATAAGTTAGTTTTATAAGTTATAGTTTTATAAGTTACAGTTTTTCTAAATCTTTGTTTTTATAAGTTACAGTTTTTATTAGTCATTGTTTTTATAAGTTACAGTTTTTATAAGTTACAGTTTTATAAGTTACTGTTGCTATAAGTTACAGTTTTAACAAGTTATTGTTTTATAAGATATAGTTTTAAAGTTATAGTTTCTGCAAGTTATAGTTTTATAAGTTATTGTTGCTATAAGTTACAGTTTTAATAAGTTATTGTTTTTATAAGATATAGTTTTTATAAGTTATAGTTTTTATTAGTTATAGTTTCTTCAAGTTACAGATTTATGAGTTATTGTTGCTATAAATTATTGTTTTTACAAGTTATTTTTATAAGTTATAGTTATTATAAGTCACAGTTTTTATAAGTTATAGTTTTAAAAAGTTATTGTTTTTATAAGATACAGTTTTTATAAGTTACAGTTTTTATTAGTTATAGTTTCTTCAAGTTACAGTTTTATAAGTTATTGTTGCTATAAGTTACAGTTTTAATAAGTTATTGGTTTTATAAGATATATTTTTTAGAAGTTATAGTTTTTATTAGTTATAGTTTCTTCAAGTTACAGTTTTAATAAGTTATTGTTTTTATAAGAAACAGTTTTTATAAGTTACAATTTTTATTAGTTATAGTTTCTTTAAGTTACAGTTTTATAAGTTATTGTTGCAATAAGTTACAGTTTTAATAAGTAATGTTTTTTATAAAATATAGTTTTTATAAGTTATAGTTTTTATTAGTTATAGTTTTAATAAGTTACAGTTTCTATAAAAAAATTATTAAGTTACAGTTTTTATTAGTTACTGTTTTTATAAGTAAAAGTTTTTATAAGTTAGTTTTATAAGTTATTGTTGTTATAAGTTACAGTTTTAATAACTTATTGTTTTTATAAGATACAGTTTTATAAGTTACAGTTTTTATTAGTTATAGTTTCTTCAAGTTACAGTTTTATAAGTTATTGTTGCTATAAGTTACAGTTTTAATAAGTTATTGTTTTTATAAGATATAGTTTTTATAAGTTATAGTTTTTATTAGTTATAGTTTCTTCAAGTTAAAGTTTAAATCAGTTATTGTTTTTATAAGATACAGTTTTTAGAGGGTTGCAGTTTTTATTAGTTATACTTTCTTTAAGTTACAGTTTTATAAGTTATTGTTGCTATAAGTTAAAGTTTTATAAGTTATTGTTTTATAAGATAGAGTTTTATAAGTGACAGTTATTATTAGTTATAGTTTCTATAAGTTTTAATAAGTTATTATTTTATAAGTTATTTCTATAAGTTATAGTTTTTATAAGTTACAGTTTTTATAATTTAAAGTTATTACCCATATTATCATCATTTATATGCGTTAGCTTCAGTACGATTGAGGACATTGAACACTAGGGGAGCTGATGGACTCGCTCAGTGATGAACCTGATTTCAGCCTCATCAGAGGTTGAACCATGAGGAGCCTTGTGCTCATTGGTCGGACAATCGGGAAGTTCACGTTTTATTTACCATAGCCAGGTGAAGCTGCAGGGGGCGGAGCAGGAAGTTGGCAGCATCTCTTGGAGGAAGTTATATTTTTATGTTACAGTTTTATAAGATATTGTTGCTATAAGTTATAGTTTTAATTAATTATTGTTTTGTAAGTTACAGTTTTATAAGTTAGTTATATAAGTTATTGTTGCTATAAGTTACAGTTTTAATAAGTTATTGTTTTGTAAGTTACAGCTTTATAAGTTAGTTATATAAGTTATTGTTTTATAATTTATTGTTTTTATAAGTTATTGTTTTTGTAAGATACAGTTTTTATAAATTAGTTTTTATTAGTTACAGTTTTATAAGTTATTGTTGCTATGAGTTGCAGTTTTAATAAGTTATTCTTTTTATAAGTTAGTTTTATAAGTTATAGTTTTATAAGTTACAGTTTTTCTAAATCATTGTTTTTATAAGTTACAGTTTTTATTAGTCATTGTTTTTATAAATTACAGTTTTTATAAGTTACAGTTTTATAAGTTATAGTTTCTTCAAGTTACAGTTTTATAAGTTATTGTTGCTATAAGTTATTGTTTTTACAAGTTATTTTTATAAGTTATAGTTATTATAATTCACAGTTTTTATAAGTTATAGTTTTAATAAATTGTTGTTTTGTAAGTTACAGTTTTATAAGTTAGTTATATAAGTTATTGTTTTATAATTTATTGCTTTATAAGCTATTGTTTTTGTAAGATACAGTTTTTATAAGTTACAGTTTTTATTAGTTATAGTTTCATTAAGTGACAGTTTTATAAGTTATTGTTGCTATAAGTTACAGTTTAAATAAGTTATTGTTTTTATAAGATATAGTTTTTATAAGTTATAGCTTTTATTAGTTATAGTTTCTTCAAGTTACAGTTTTATAAGTTATTGTTGCTATAAGTTATTGTTTTTACAAGTTATTTTTATAAGTTAAAGTTATTATAAGTCACAGTTTTTATAAGTTATAGTTTTTATAAAATTATTGTTTTGTAAGTTACAGTTTTATAAGTTAGTTATATAAGTTATTGTTTTATAATTTATTGTTTTTATAAGTTATTGTTTTGTAAGATACAGTTTTTATAAATTAGTTTTTATTAGTTATAGTTTTATAAGTTATTGTTGCTATGAGTTGCAGTTTTAATAAGTTATTCTTTTTATAAGTTAGTTTTATAAGTTATAGTTTTATAAGTTACAGTTTTTCTAAATCTTTGTTTTTATAAGTTACAGTTTTTATTAGTCATTGTTTTTATAAGTTACAGTTTTTATAAGTTACAGTTTTATAAGTTACTGTTGCTATAAGTTACAGTTTTAACAAGTTATTGTTTTATAAGATATAGTTTTAAAGTTATAGTTTCTGCAAGTTATAGTTTTATAAGTTATTGTTGCTATAAGTTACAGTTTTAATAAGTTATTGTTTTTATAAGATATAGTTTTTATAAGTTATAGTTTTTATTAGTTATAGTTTCTTCAAGTTACAGTTTTATGAGTTATTGTTGCTATAAATTATTGTTTTTACAAGTTATTTTTATAAGTTATAGTTATTATAAGTCACAGTTTTTATAAGTTATAGTTTTAAAAAGTTATTGTTTTTATAAGATACAGTTTTTATAAGTTACAGTTTTTATTAGTTATAGTTTCTTCAAGTTACAGTTTTATAAGTTATTGTTGCTATAAGTTACAGTTTTAATAAGTTATTGGTTTTATAAGATATATTTTTTAGAAGTTATAGTTTTTATTAGTTATAGTTTCTTCAAGTTACAGTTTTAATAAGTTATTGTTTTTATAAGAAACAGTTTTTATAAGTTACAATTTTTATTAGTTATAGTTTCTTTAAGTTACAGTTTTATAAGTTATTGTTGCAATAAGTTACAGTTTTAATAAGTAATGTTTTTATAAAATATAGTTTTTATAAGTTATAGTTTTTATTAGTTATAGTTTTAATAAGATACAGTTTCTATAAAAAAATTATTAAGTTACAGTTTTTATTAGTTACTGTTTTTATAAGTTAAGGTTTTATAAGTTAGTTTTATAAGTTATTGTTGTTATAAGTTACAGTTTTAATAACTTATTGTTTTTATAAGATACAGTTTTTATAAGTTACAGTTTTTATTAGTTATAGTTTCTTCAAGTTACAGTTTTATAAGTTATTGTTGCTATAAGTTACAGTTTTAATAAGTTATTGTTTTTATAAGATATAGTTTTTATAAGTTATAGTTTTTATTAGTTATAGTTTCTTCAAGTTACAGTTTAAATAAGTTATTGTTTTTATAAGATACAGTTTTTAGAGGGTTGCAGTTTTTATTAGTTATACTTTCTTTAAGTTACAGTTTTATAAGTTATTGTTGCTATAAGTTACAGTTTTAATAAGTTATTGTTTTTATAAGATACAATTTTTTGAAGTTATAGTTTATTAGTTATAGTTTCTTTAAGTTAAATTTTTATAAATTATTGTTGCTATAAGTTACAGTTTTTATAAGATATGGTTTTTATAAGTTATAGTTTTTATTAGTTATAGTTTCTTCAAGTTACAGTTTTAATAAGTTATTGTTTTTATAAGATACAGTTATTATAAGTTACAGTTTTTATAAGTTATAATTTCTTTAAGTTACAGTTTTATAAGTTAATGTTGCTATAAGTCACAGTTTTAATAAGTTATTGTTTTATAAGATATAGTTTTTATTAGTTATAGTTTCTTCAAGTTACAGTTTTAATAAGTTATTGTTTTTATAAGATACAGTTTTTATAAGTTACAGTTTTTATTAGTTATAGTTTCTTCAAGTTACAGTTTTATAAGTTATTGTTGCTATAAGTTATTGTTTTTACAAGTTATGTTTATAAGTTATAGTTTTATAAGTCACCGTTTTTATTAGTTCTAGTTTCTATAAGTTATAGTTTTTATAAGTTACAGTTTTAATAAGTTATTGTTTTTACAAGTGTTTTGACAATCGGGAGGTTCACGTTTTATATACCAGAGCCAGGTGACGCTGCAGGGGGCGGAGCAGGTAGTCGGCAGCATCTCGTCCCCTCGCTTGGAGGAAGTCCCGCCCACGGCACAGCCCTCACTCTGACTCCGCCTCCAGCCTTGTCTCAGCCAATGAGGATGCTGCGATGCGGGTGGTCTTCCTGCAAAGACAAAAGAGAGTTCATCCTCTGAGGAAAAGGAATCACATTAGAAAGCTTCATCGGACTGTCGCACTTTGTCTGTCACGTCTCTTCTCCACAGAAGGTGAACCAGTTCACATGAGATCAAGTTCCACAAAGAAAACTCACGTCAGAGAGATGAAACGGAAAGTTACTGTCCTCAGGAACCCTTGGTTCTACTGAAGAACCTGGTCCACAACAATATCTGTCCTGGTTCCTCTTCCTGTCTTGCCTTCACCCACATCCTCATCTCCTCACAGCCTCACCGCACCGATCGTCCGTATATACAGTCACCGGTCGTCTTCGTATACAGTCACCGATCGTCTTCGTATACAGTCACCGATCGTCTTCGTATACAGTCACCGATCGTCTTTATATACAGTCGCTGATCGTCTTCGTATACAGTCACCGATCGTCTTCGTATACAGTCAGTGATCGTCTTTATATACAGTCTCTGATCGTCTTTATATACAGTCGCTGATCGTCTTTATATACAGTCGCTGATCGTCTTCGTATACAGTCACCGATCGTCTTCATATACAGTCAGTGATCGTCTTTATATACAGTCACTGATCCTATTTATATACAGTCACCGATCGTCTTCATATACAGTGAGTGATCGTCTTTATATACAGTCTCTGATCGTCTTTATATACAGTCAGTGATTGTCTTTATATACAGTCACTGATCGTCTTTATATAAAGTCTCTGATTGTCTTCATATACAGTCACTGATCACCTTCATATACAGTCAGTGATCGTCTTTATATACAGTCAATGATCGTCTTCATATACAGTCAGTGATCGCCTTCATATACAGTCTCTGATCGTCTTTGTATACAGTCACCGATCGTCTTCATATACAGTCAGTGATCGTCTTCATATACAGTCACTGATCGTCTTTATATACAGTCACTGATCCTCTTTATATACAGTCACCGATCGTCTTTATATACAGTCGCTGATCGTCTTCGTATAAAGTCACCGGTCGTCTTCGTATACAGTCACCGATCGTCTTTATATACAGTCGCTGATTGTCTTCGTATACAGTCAGTGATCATCTTTATATACAGTCTCTGATCGTCTTCGTATACAGTCACCGATCGTCTTCATATACAGTGAGTAATCGTCTTTATATACAGTCACTGATCCTCTTTATATACAGTCACTGATCGTCTTCATATACAGTGAGTGATCGTCTTTATATACAGTCACCGATCCTCTTTATATACAGTGAGTAATCGTCTTTATATACAGTCACCGATCACTGTGAAAGTTGTCTACTGGACTCTGATTGGCTCCAAACTGCAGTGATGTCATGTGATGTACGTTCAGGGGAAAGAAGCTTGTTATCAGAACCTGATGAGAAACCGTCAGACAGTTACTCCTTTACTGTACAAACCCAGTACATTTACTTTACAACCTCAGTACATTTATACTGTAACTCGTTACTTCAGAACTTTTATTCAACCGCTGCAGGAAGTTTGAACTGGTTTATTGAGACTTGTTTACTCGTTAAACAATCAAGTGAAATTTAAAAAATCCACTTTTTCGAGGAGGATAAAGTTTTTTCTTAATGATGGGCAGAGACACTTTGACTTCATCACTCATCAGCAGCGGTCAGCGGTTAATTAGCGGCTCAAGCAGCGGTGCACACGTCACAGCGGTGCCGGTGACGCGCAGCTCAGGTGAGTCTTACCTGAAGGTCTCGCGCTCGGTCCGGAGCCTCACCGACACGCAGAGAGGAGAAAGTGTCTCGGGTTTTTCCGCCGATCCGGAGCCGCAGCGCAGCTCACACGACTCTGCGGCTGCACGCGGCGCAGAGAGCTGCAGGCACGCGGCGCCACTTCCGGCCTGCAGCCTCCGCCCTCCACAATAAGAGTCGAGACGGAAAACTCACCAAATGTTTTGTTTTCTTCGTCAGTTGAAAATGTTTATTTTGTAATGTGTGTATGTTTCAATCATCAGGTTAATGAATAAACATATTTACACTCAGGAAGATACAGTTCATTTAATAAGACCACCAGTAATACTCAGTACTGCTGAGTAGTCCTGAGTACTACTGAGTACTGCTGAGTATTACTGAGTACTGCTGAGTACTGCTTAGTGCTGCTGAGAACTGCTGTGTACTACTGAGTATTACTAAGTACTACTGAGTACTGCTTTGTACTACTGAGTACTACTGAGTACTGCTTAGTCCTGCTGTGGTGGTCAGTCATTGTACTACACTTAAACATTTCCTTCTCATCAATTTCATACATCTTATTTTTTTATTGTTACTTCAAGTACATTTTCTGAAAACAGAAGAAATGTTTTCTTATCATATTTCATTATTATTATTATTAGTAGAATAAAAATAAAAATAAATAATAACAATGAAGATTCTGTGTGACGTAGTTCAGGTTTTCCAGTGTTTGTCAGAGTTTTGGTTTCATAACTGGACATGATGCATAATGGTTCATTTCATGTTTTTATTTTCTACATAATCTTGTTTTTTTTCCCTTTTGCAACAAAATAAAAATGGAAATATAATCTTCAAGATTTTAGTTTGTGTCATTATTATTATTATTATTATTTTAATAACCCTTGTACACTCAGCAGCAGGTACAGGGCGGTTCATCTGTGATAACAATGTTTCATATTCTAAGTTAATCAGGTGTTTTCATCAGGAAGAAGAAAATATTCCTGAGTGAAAGTATTTAGTTACTTTTCCTAACTGTGATCTGATGTTATATTAACTGATCACATCTCCGTCAGAAGGCTTTCATTTTGTAGAGACAGACCGGAAGTCGATGTAGTGGATGTTGCGGGTTTGACCCCCCCCCCCCCCCCCCCCCCCCCCCCCCTCCATCCCGCAGCAGGTTGCTGTATCCGGACAGGGTCAACTGCACGGACCCCCCGGGGACTGAGCCGAGCCGAGGAGCCGAAGAGCCGAAGAGCCGAGGAGCCGAAGAGCCGAGTCCGTCGTCAGTCCGTGATCAGCCCGGGACTCTGCAGTGTGTCCGTGTTATGGAGGCTCCGGGCGGCCTGAGGCGGAGGATCGTCCCGCTGCTGGTTCTGCTGCTCTGGTGCTCCGGTGCCCCGGGACACACCGAGAGGGTGAGAGAGAACACACACACACACACACACACACACACACACACACACACACACACACACTGTTAGATGTTAAACCGCCTGCAGAATATAACGTTTTGAAATAAAGTTTGAGAGAAATCAGTGGAAAGTTACTGATCATTGATTAATATT
>NC_061525.1:24832500-24857500 GCF_022379125.1 Scophthalmus maximus
GACCTGTTGGCTTTCGAGTAAGTTGTACAAACCAGCGATAGATAATGGAAGACTTCCTGTTTACCTGTTAGTCTTCACTCATTGAAAACAGGCTGATGCTAAGCTAGGCTAATAAGTCGTGAGATACTAAAGCATACTGTGTGCATGTGTTTCAGGGTCGTCCCGGAATGCGAGGCACAAAGGTGAGAGAACACACCCGATCTCCAGTTCTTAAGATACGTTTCTCATTTTTAGAGTTCAGGGGTTTAGTTCATGTATTAACGAGACGTTTATGAAAATATTTTGGGGTGTAATTTTGTCAGTAGGGCTAACCCCCTAACCTTAACCCTAACAAGATTTATTCTGTATGTTTTTAATTCCTTCATAAGTTCAGTCACTTTCATGTCGCAGGAGATAACAAAGAGGTGAGAAGAACCTTTAACTGAGCGTCTGTGTCTTGTTCTTGTCTCAGGGCAACTCGTTCGTCTTCCCCGTCCCTCCGGACATTAAAGGACTGACAGGTCAACAGGGACTAGAAGGACAGAAGGTCAGTGTCACGGTCCAGGCAAGACAACATGTCCTCCTCACGCTACCAGCGGAGATGTGGACGGCGTCTGTCTTCACAGGCCGATGGACCTCGTGGTCAATTGATCATCACATATATGAAATTAAAAATATGGAGAACAATGTTGTTGGATTTCAAGGCTGCTGTGGTACCAAGAAGAGTTGTAGTTAAAAAAACAAACATTTAAACCCTCTGATTGGCTGTTTGTGTTCCAGGGGCTGAGGGGAGATCCAGGTGAACTTGGCCTGTCAGGACCACCAGGACCTGCCGGACGTCCTGTACGCTTCAAATCTCAAACTGTCAAACTTTATTTTAAAAACAGCAGAAATTCCCTAAACTCACGTCAGCTGTTTTTTTTTTGTTGTTGTTTGTTTTTAGGGAGGTCCAGGGTTGCCGGGGTTACTGGGAGAGAAGGTCAGTGTGCGGAGAGGCTGAACTGATCTGAGAGCAGTTCTGTATCTTCCCAGTTTTACTCATAAATAATCTGGTTCATAACCAGTGTCATGAAAAAACATCACATTCTCTCGGAAAAGACAATTTCTTTCAAATATGTTGAAGTCCCAGTTTCACAACCCTGAGCCACGAAAGTCTGTGAAATAGATGAATATGAATATGTCATTTTGCTTTCTTCTTTAAAAATGTTTCATACATAAGTTTGAAAGTCATGTTCATATTTAAAAAATCGATACATTACATTTCATGACTCTTTCACGAACAGTTGTGGGGGTGAGTTGCATTTGATCTTGTTCACATTCATCATTATAGTATCTATAATATCTGTCTGTAGTTAACACACAAGGGATTTTATTTCCGAATCATTGGAGGTTCTGTTTTATCACGTGACCTCGTTCCGGCGTCATCTGGTCCTGATGGCATCGTGTTTGTGTCTCAGGGTCAGGAGGGGCCTAGTCCAGTGATCCCAGGGCCCCGAGGACAGACGGTGAGCTCACACTTACGCTGCAAACCATGTGGATTGTGATCTTAGCAACGATGTGTGATAAAAAACAGACACTCAAACATTTGTAAAATATCTGCTTCATCATCATCATCATCCTCATCATCACCATCATCAGCTGTGCTTGTATCTCAGGGTGATCGTGGACCTCCTGGTATTCCTGGACAGAAAGGAATCAAACTGTATGCTGAAGGACCCAAAGAGCTGAAGGTCTGCCGGCCTGTCTGTCTGTCTGCCTGCCTGCCTGTCTGTCTGTCTGTCTGTCTGTCTGTCTGTCCATCTGCCTGTCTGTGTGTCTGTCTGTCTGTCTGTCCATCTGCCTGTCTGTCTGCCTGTCTGTCTGCCTGTCTGTCTGTCTGCCCTGTCCATCTGCCTGTCTGCCTGTCTGTCTGTCTGTCTGTCTGTCCATCTGCCTGTCTGCCTGTCTGTCTGTCTGTCTGTCTGTCCATCTGCCTGTCTGTCTGCCTGTCTGTCTGTCTGCCCTGTCCATCTGCCTGTCTGCCTGTCTGTCTGTCTGCCCTGTCCATCTGCCTGTCTGCCTGTCTGTCTGTTTGTCTGTCTGTCCATCTGCCTGTCTGTCTGCCTGTCTGTCTGTCTGTCCGTCTGCCTGTCTGTCTGTCTGTCTGCCCATCTGCCTGTCTGTCTGTCTGTCCGTCTGCCTGTCTGTCTGTCTGTCCATGTGCCTGTCTGCCTGTCTGTCTGTCTGTCCATCTGCCTGTCTGTCTGCCTGCCTGTCTGCCTGTCTGTCTGCCTGTCTGTCTGTCTGTCCATCTGCCTGTCTGTCTGTCTGCCTGTCGGTCTGTCCGTCTGTCTGTCTGTCTGTCCATCTGCCTGTCTGTCTGTCTGTCTGTCTGTCTGTCTGTCCATCTGCCTGTCTGCCTGTCTGTCTCTCTGTCTGTCTGTCTGTCTGTCTGTCCATGTGCCTGTCTGCTTGTCTGTCTGTCTGTCCATCTGCCTGTCTGTCTGCCTGCCTGTCTGCCTGCCTGTCTGCCTGTCTGTCTGCCTGTCTGTCTGTCTGTCCATCTGCCTGTCTGTCTGTCTGCCTGTCGGTCTGACAGTCTTGTCTCATTGTATTTCAGGGTGAACCAGGTGCAGTTGGAGACAAAGGCTGTCGGGGTCTTGACGTGAGTCGACTCTCTGTCCGACAGAAGCATGAACGTGTGTCATCTGCTGCAGCACAAGATAAAAACATGCCAACATGATGTAGTCAGAGCGTGAGACAGACGTGTGCGCTTGTTTCTTCCTCCAGGGCGATCCTGGGAAACACGGGGGGAAGGGCGAGCAGGGCGAGCGAGGCGACCCTGGCTCTCTGGTAAGAGAGAGAGAGAGAGAAACCTGGACATGGATCCATAATCAAAACTGGTTTTAACTTGAAGCCTCAGTGAAGCAGTTACCACTGAGTATCTGTGGTTCTGATCTGAGGTTGAGCAGGAACCTGGTGGTCAACGTGGTGTTTGTGTTCCAGGGTAAACAGGGAAAGGACGGACTCATCGGAGAGCTCGGACTTCCGGTAACTACCCTGCTATGCTGATGCTAGTTAAGCATTCCACAGCTCAGTGAAGTGTCCTTGACTTGCCCTGTTTGCTTGTGCAGGGAGACCCAGGGGATCGCGGGTACCTCGGTCCTCCAGGTATCGAAGGATCCAAGGTCAGAACTCTGTGATGCACACAAAGAACGACCTTGTCCAATTTTACCTGGATTTGATTTGGGAAAATGTTGCTGCGTTAACTCAAACTGTTTCTGTTGCGTTTTCAACGTTGGCGTTTTTAGGGGGACAAAGGTGAACGTGGCCTTTGGGGTCTTCAAGGAGAAGTGAGTCTGAATAAAGTGTTGGTACAACTGACCAGACGTACGATCAGTCATGAAGCAGATGCAGACGCAGATATAATCGAACCAGCGACAACACGGCGTCTGTTTCACATCTTAACTTTTAGCAGTTTTTGTGACATGATTTCAAAGCAGCAGCAGCATCAGACTGTCGGTCTTCAGGTTTCACTTCTGTTCTTGTGTTTTCATCAGGTGGTCCAGAATCACATATTCCTGAAGGGCCAGCTTGGTGTCCCCGGGCCCCACGGACCCCCAGGACCCGCCGGAGAACCAGGTATCACCAATATGAAGAGTTGAAACCAGTTTACATCTTAATCTTGATTTCCTCAGTGGCCCTGTTCACACCTGGTGTCTCGAGACGAACTGATCTCTACCCTCTGCGTTCACCTGGGAACAATTCCGTCCCTGCCATTGGAGGTTGGGCAGAACAAGAACTCACTGGGGGGGTTTATATCAGGCCTGGGAATGTCTCGTGATCAACCAGGAGGAGCTGGACAGTGGTGGTTGGATGGATGGATCCTTTCTTCATCCTCATGTTCTTCTTCTCTGCGTCTTTTAGGAATCATTGGTTTTCCTGGACTGCAGGGCGAGTCAGGTACACTCCCACTGCTCCCTCTCTCTTTCACTTACTGTTATTCATGCATTAATGATCAGTTTAAAATCAATAGTGTTAATAATCAGATTTCATGGTGTGTTGAAATATTTATTCTCACATTAAGTATAGAACATTTTTAGTTAAATGAGTGTTCTATGACTTTAAGTCAAGACTCTTCCTCTTTTCTCAAGGTGTGGCTCCTACTGGGCCTCCAGGTCCTCATGGGTCACCTGGTTTGACCGGACCCAAAGGAGAACCAGGAGAGACAGGGCCCCTAATCATCGGGCCCCCAGGAGACACTGGGGTCCCAGGAGGTCCTGGAGCGGAAGGAGAACCAGGAGAACCAGGAATACCAGGTGATACAAACTTTATTCATAAAGAAATAAGTAAAAAACTGATTGATTACAACATGCTTCGGAGGGAAAAACAGAAACTGTTGTGTACAAACGTCAGACGGACGCGACGGACATGTTGAATTCTGTCTTTCAGATTTACTGCCGGGAGATGTTGGTTTTCCTGGAGCTAAAGGTACAAAAGGCCTGATGGGACTTACTGGTACCAGAGGGGAGGATGGACAGACAGGTGAGTGGGTGAGACGTCATGTCACAACATCACATGACGATATATGATCACATGCGTTATGGGTCCAGTCACATCATGAATGAGTCTGTGATCAGATCTGGACGTCAACAGCAGCAGTCACTGTAAAAATTGTCAATTTCTGAAGGAAGTTTTGAATTTACACAAAACTTCAGATACAACAGACTCTACAGCAATCAGCACATTTTACACACACATATATACATATATGATGATTGACTGATGGATTGATTGATTTATTGATTGTCAGGTGAGAAGGGGGAGGTGTGCTTCGTCTGTCCTGTTGTTTCCAGCGACCCCGGATCTCCAGGTAGACCAGGAGAGCCAGGTGAAGCTGGGATGACAGGTAAGAAGAAGAACTCACCTGTTGTGATGTTGTTTTATCGGTCTTCTGAATGATCTGTAATTTGACCGACACAGTGATGTAAAATTAAAAGTTTTCAGTAAAGTTCTGATCGAGATGTTGATCACTGTGTTTGAATAAAACGCTGTTACGACTGTCATCGATTTAATAAAGTTGTTATGTTAGAATAATGAAACACGCTGACTCCGCTGGACGAGAAGTTATGAGTCACCAGTGTGATGTTGTTGTGTTTACAGGTTCGGACGGTTTTCCAGGAACCAAAGGTGACAAAGGGGTCAAAGGTGTCCGAGGACCGCTTGGTCCACAGGTGAGCTCCCCTCAGTGTGCAGCTCTAATCAGTAGGATGCTGGATGTAGATGAGGAGGCTGTGGCAAATCAATAAACAAACTTTCATTTCATTTTCTATAGTAACATTGGAGAGAAGCACTGTCAATGGCGAGTATCTGCCCCAACACTGCCCCCTCTGTTCATGTGTGCATTGCGTTTCGCAGGCGCGTAGCATTACTTTGCTGTGTTGCATTAACTATGACGTCATTTTAGATTTTCTCTCAGCACCACAACTCTGACTGACCTCCAGCGTCTCCGAGGGCATATCTGATATTCAACATGTCAACATGTGGCTTTCTTTACATTTTTAATAGAAAATACATGAGTGAAATCAAACTTTTGGATTCTGTCATGTGCAGCAACACTTCGTCACTCAGGGTTTTTTTTCTTTACATACTGAACAGTCGTGTAGTTTATTTATAATTCGCTATCAATGTTGAACAAGCAGAGCTAGCTCAGCAACAGTTGGCAGCTGAGCTAATGTGTCCCGCCTCTGACAGTGATCTCATGACTCTTACTACACGAATGCTAATGAAAAACAAACAACAAATCTGTCTCCAGGGCCTCTTTGGTTTCCCAGGTGTCCCGGGGCCCACAGGACCTGTTGGTGAGCCAGGGATCATGCACAGGGTGGGGCAGAAGGGTGAGGAAGGGGCCCGGGGGGGACCAGGACCACCAGGTATCGAGGGCACAGACGGACCTGTTGGAGTCCCTGGACCGAAAGGGGTTCTGGGACAGAAGGGAAACCCTGTGAGTAAAAGTCCAGACCAGATCTTTGGGGAGAGGGTGGTCCACCGGGTCAAAGACGCAAATCTGTGATTTGATGTGTCTGTGTGTAACACCGTCTCCAGGGGCCTCTGGGACAGAAAGGTGAGAGGGGCCTACTCGGGGAGTGTGGTCTCAGGGGACTGATAGGACAGAGGGGCCCTCCAGGACCTCCTGGTATTGGCGCTCCAGGTCCTTCAGGTCCTCAAGGCAACGTGGGAGTCCTTGGACAGCGAGGGATTCCTGGAAAACCAGGTGAGTCTTTTCGGGGGAGACTGTACGAGGTGAGACTGTCTTAAGTGAGTCTGTCCATGGTGAGACTGTCCACGTTAGACTGTACCAAGTGAGACTCTACCAAGTGATGTTCTCCAGGTAAGACTGTCCAAGTGTGGTGATGACAGGGAAGGGGTCAGAACCTGAGCTAAGGACCAGTCTGTCTGTCTGTCTGTGTGTTTCAGGTGAAAAAGGTTCTCCAGGTGAGATCAAGACTTCTCCAGGAGATCCAGGACAGAAAGGAGAGAAAGGTATATCTGGAAATCCAGGACCCGAAGGTGAGACAGGTTTATTTATGTCTGATCGTATTTTCATTCAAAACTACAAAATATGTTAAGATAAAGTTATAAATATCACTGGTCACAAACAAAACGACTGCTTTATTGTCTTGTCATGAGATTCAGATTTAAAGAGGATCTGTGTGTTTAAGTGTACTAAAGCAAAGACCGTCATTTAGTTTTTGTCATCATGGTGATATTGTGTTAGATCAAACGTTAAACCTGGTCAATCTAAAAGTCTGTAAAAACATCAACTGATGAACGAGACACATGATCAGATTTCTCTTCTGCTGCTCACAGGTGTGACGGGACCTCCAGGTGATCTGGGGGCTGTCGGTCCAAAGGGAGAAGAAGGGGACAAAGGCTTTTCTGTGCAGGGGCCCCCAGGCTTCCCAGGGGTGAAAGGTCAGTTTTGGGACAGTGCTGAAGAAAACAGTTGGCTCAAGATGATAAATAACACAAATGCATATTTATTTATTTCTGGCCTCAGGAGTGAAGGGCCCTCCAGGAGCTCCGGGTTTATCAAGTTTTGGAATCAAGGGACGGGCGGGGCCATCGGGCCCCCCGGGGATGCCGGGGCCAAAGGTACAGTGGACAAATGAGAAGTCCTTAAATAAGTAAAAGATTTCCGTTTGATCTCAGTAAACTCAGAGAGTGGCGTTTTCATTGTCCTGCATCACATCACATCCTGACAAACAACCAGAAAGAAACCTAACCCTATGACCTCCTTGGCGGAGAGAATAAATCCATGACAACGTATTTACGTCTGTCTCCTCTGGTGATGATGTTCTGCTGGTCTTTGTGGTCTCAGGGGGACAGGGGAATCGGTTTCCCAGGCCAGCAGGGGCAGTCAGGCCCTCAGGGAGAAGATGGCTCAGTGGGGCCCCAAGGAGACCCCGGACCCCAAGGAGAAGATGGAGTCCCAGGATCTCCAGGACCAGACGGACCACCAGGACCCAATGGTAACTCAATTTAAGATCTGTTGACACAGAACTGCTGATCCAGGGCTCATTTAGTAAAACTGACTCACCTTCATCACATTTTCTTCATGATCTAACTGAACTGAAATCTGAACTCTCTCATCAGGTCGTAATGCTCTGGATGGTGTATCTGGTCCCAATGGCTTTCTTGGAGTCTGTTTAGAGGGCCCCCCCGGACCTGAGGGAGGGGAAGGACAGATGGGCATCATCGGATTCACAGGTACTGATTGTGCAGGACGTTCAGAGGGGGAATGATCCTTTGAACTCAGGAAGCGGCCCCCCGACAATTGTTTGTAGGAGTCTGTGAAACGAGAACCCACCTGTCTCTCTAATTAACTGCTATCCTGTTTTCCAGGGGCCCGGGGCTCAAAGGGGGTGCAGGGTGACCCCGGGCTGCCAGGGGTGGGTGCCCTGGGGCCACAGGGGCCATACGGGTCACCAGGGTTTGATGGACTTCCAGGGCCAGCAGGAGGTGTCGGATTGAAGGGCCTAAGAGGGTCCAATGGGGAGCCAGGAAGTCCAGGTGAGGAGTTGTGGCGTATAGACAAAGAACAAAGTATCAACATATTTTCAGCTTTCCCACCCTTGAACATATCAGGTGTGATGTTCACATCCATCCAAAAAATACAACTAATCTCAACTTTAACATTGGGATGTGTTTTAGGTATCAGGGGGGACATGGGTCCTCCAGGACCTCTTGGGCTTCCAGGGGTTGATGGGAAACTGGGAGAGACGGGACGTCCAGGACCAAAAGGTTTAATGAATCAATCAAGCAAGAAATGAATCAATCCAGCTGTGTCTGTCTTTAACTGTCTCTTTACCCCTCTCTCAGGTCAGATGGGAGGAGATGGGGTCAGGGGTTCTCAGGGGCCTCCGGGGCCTCAGGGGGACCGAGGGAGGACTGGACCTAGAGGACTCCAAACATCTGTTGAGACGTACGGAGATCCTGGAGATGCTGGAGAACCAGGTTCTCACTTCTGTTCTGTTTTTTTTATACAGTTATTTATGAATGTAATATAACGTGTTAAACATAAACAAAAACCCTTGGTGTTCCTCAAGGTTTTATTCTGGGCCCCATTTTATTGTCAGTTTATATTTCTTGACTTTAACTTTGTCTATTACATGTAAAATGCTGTATTCAGCTATCAGTTAGCTAAGCTTAGCCTAAAAACTGGTTACAGGGGCAAAAGGTAGCCAGACTGTGTTCAAAAAACCCAGTGACTCTATATAAAGACGATTAATGACTATATATAACTGTGTGAGTCTACCTGTCTGTGACCTGTCTATCTGCTTACTGTCTCACCTGCAGGGCCCATAGGTTTCACTGGTGTTAAAGGAGAGAAGGGCCTCGCAGGACCTCAGGGCCCAGACGGTAGAAATGCTGTACCTGGGGACACCGGGCCACTAGGTGAACACGACTATCTGAAAAAAGGACACACGTTTTGTCAAATTCTAATTAGACAGCTGATAAATGCTTCTGTGTCTCAGGACTTCCTGGTGACCCTGGCAGAGCTGGACAGACGGGTCCTCTTGGTCCCAATGGTCTCCCTGGTAACCCAGGGGAGATGGGAAAGCCAGGTAACCCCTTCATCCTCACACACCCTCCAACCACAACACCAACTGACTCCCTACAAACATTTTAAAAAGGCAAATATCTGTCTCCTCAAAAATATAATCTGTATCTGCAGGGATCAACTGGGTTGTAGATCAGTGAGTAAATCATACTGAGTTAATACTGGTCGACCGGCTTGCCTTCCAAAAGGCGCTACTCAAATAGATTCAACATTTTCAAAATGGTAAATTCAAACGTCTGGAACAATACACTGCACTTGACTGTGCAGCGACACCAAAGCTTAGCTGTCTGAATCTGACTGTGTCTTCAACATCATGAACTTGAACTCTGTGGAAATTCTCATTCATCCAGGTCAAAGTTTTCCACAGGCTGTTGAATCAAATCAGGAGCAACTGGACTCGTTGGTTGTAGATTCCTGAAGTCTTTTCACCTCCATCCAAGAGGCTCTTCAGCTCTAACTACAGATTTTACCACAACTTACTTAGAACTAATGAAGCCTCTTGGTTGAAGGTGATTCGACAGCTTGTGGATCATGAACATGAATTCTGTGGGAACAGCACCGACACTTGAACAGGACAAGCTTTCACTCCCTGGGATGATCTCTGTCTCTCTGCTCTTTTACAATCTGGTGTTCTTTGTGCAGGTTTCAAAGGTGAGAAAGGTTCCACAGGCCCCTGCGGGGAACCTGGTTCAGATGGAAAACCAGGATCAGGAGGACCTAAAGGTATTAAAGGAGAACTGAGTCCACCTGGACCTGGATTTAAAGGATGTCCAGGAGAGAAGGTAGCACACATATAGCAACAGCCAAACAAACCTGATTCTAACTCTTCTTTAACACTTTTTTAAACTGAGATTGGAAACTCAACCTGGTCTCAACCAAGATGTTGCATCAAAAGGTATAAGACCATTAAAGTGAGACAATTTTACCATAAAAAGTTCTGACTTTAGTTTAGTTTAGTTCTGACTTTAGTTAAGTGTAGTTCTGACTTCAGTAAAGTTTAAATTGAGGTTCAGCTGATCTATCAGTGTTAATATTTATAGGGTCTTCTATAGTATTTTCCTTTTAAGGTGCTTTCTACCACTAACCTGTTATCACTGTACGCAGATTACACTCTGCTTCATGTTGTCATTGCCCCTCAGTCGATGCCAGCTCTTTCTAGACATAAAATGAATCTGTTAAATTGGTTTTCCACCACGGTTCTCTTAAAAAATGTATGTTTTGTTCACTCATTTTTCACCAGAACCTTCTCCATCCAGCTATCTTAAGCAAAATCTAGTTTTGAAAAAAAAGTAGATTGTTTGTGTGATGTGATTCGGCGCAATACAAATAGATTTGAATTAAATTGAATTGAGAAGGCTTCAGGAGCATTAATTATACAAAAAATTATTGAAATTGTTGAAGGGAAATCTTATTAGTCTTTCATGTCAAGTCAAGTCAACTTTATTGTCACTTCCTGCTGTATTGTTCCAGACATACAGAGGAATTGAAAAACCGTTTGTCCCTGACCCACGGTGCAATAGTACAAAACAAAAAACCAAAAACAAAATAGAAAATAAGATACGTAATATATAAAATAAATAAATTCTTAGTAGTGCAAAAGTAAGAGTAAGGCAAACCACGCAGGATAGAAAAGCTAAAGAAATTGAAAATGCGCAATAGAAAGGAAATACTGTACAGTATGTGTAATACACAGGGAACTAAATAAATAGAAATAAATTGAAAATGTGCAATATAAAGGATATGGAGTGCAGATTAAATGTAATAAATGTTGAGGGCACTGATGAAAGTGACAATTGTTCCTCAGAGTTTCTTTGTTGTCTCCCTTGTCTTTTTTGTTGATGGTTTCATAATTATAAGTGTGTGACTGGGATGTCTTTAATTTTGTATTTGAGGAATCCTCAAAGATCCACTCCTGCTTTGTCCTCCTCTAAGGGGAATCCAGGATGCCCAGGACCTTTAGGTACAAAGGGGAAACCAGGAGACTCTGGGAACTTTGGTCTTCCAGGAGTATGTGGCCCCTGTGGCCCCAAAGGACTATCTGGGCTCCCGGGATGCAGAGGTATGATTCTCAACTGTTTATTCTTCAGATATCTGCAGCTTAAACAGTCTGGGGTCCAACTGCTTTTCCTTTTTATAGTCACATGAATATTTGGATATATACAGTGTACTATATGAAATAAAAAGAAGAAGGTAGGTGTACCAGGCACGCCCAACTGGGAGGGGACCCCGAGGTAGACCCAGATCTCGCTGGAAGGACTACATATCCCATCTGGTCTGGGAACGCCTCTGGATCTGCCAGGAGGAGCTGGAATGCTTGGCTGGGGAGAGGGATATCTGGAACATCCCGATTAGCCGGCTGCCTCCGTGACCCGATCTGGGATAAGCTAAAAGACTTGAAAAGGCTTGAAAACTTGAAACTTGACTAAATGTAGACCCAAGCTAAGCTGTCTGTCTCAGGTCCACCTGGATCTCCTGGAGAAAAGGGTAGTGACGGTCCTTCGGGGAAAACTGGACCTCCAGGACCCAGCGGTCTCCCAGGTACTTAAAACAGTGTTGCACAGTCATTAATGACATCAGGCAATAGTATATCCTTAGTCCTCTGCAACTTCTACTGATCCAAAAACACAAGGTGATAAGAACAGGCTGGTGTCTGTCCTCTCAGTGGGTGACTAACATGTTTTTTAGGTAACAAAGGGGCTCCTGGAGATCCTGGTCCTGCCGGTCCCAGAGGAAGCCAGGGACAAGATGGGATACCTGGACCTCCAGGAGAGAAAGGAGCCATGGGAGGTAGGAGACAGGGCTGGATGAAAATGGATCTGGTTGGAAAAATCTGAAAGTTTTTGTGACCAAAATAATCTTGGTTTTTGTCCTTATTCTGAATAATCCCTGTATCGATGGAATACTGGAATATTAGTGTGCATGTTAACCTACTGAGCGTTTAGGTTTCAGATCCATCTCATCAACCAGTCTGAACACTTTTCTTTCCCCAGCTCCTGGAACTGGACCCCGGGGCCTAGAGGGGGAGATAGGTCCACCTGGTGAGTCCTCCCCTCTTATTATAAATTGAGTTTTCAAAAGAATTAAAGATAAAGAAATGAACAACAGTCTCCACATGCTCTCGTCTCCTCAGGCTCTGCTGGGGAGAAGGGCCCTCCTGGACCCTGTGGCCCTCCTGGTTCCAGTGGTCCTGGAGGAAAACCAGGGTGTCCTGGTCCTTCTGGACTCCCTGGTCCTCCTGGCTGTCCTGGCCAGGAGGGAGTTTGCACTGCAGGAGGAAAAGGAGAAAACGGTGTCTCTGGAGCACAAGGAACAAAAGGTAAAGAGGCACATCAACCACAAGCCGCCTTTAATAAATGCTCTTGAGCATTGAGTCCTGAATTTAGCGCTTAAAGTAGTTTTATACCATGAAGGTGTGACAGTTTAGATCATCTCTGAATTAACTATTTCAGGAAGGTCTCAATGAATCCGAGCTGCGATGATTTCTGAACATCACGTGTCTCTGTGGTTGCAGGTCCTCCTGGATGTCAGGGTCCTACTGGCCCTCCAGGTCTTGGTAATAAAGGAGAGAAGGGAAGTAAAGCAACAACAGGTGACCCAGGACCACCGGGTTACCCTGGCGACCCTGGTACTCGAGGCAAGCCGGTCAGTATATCCCATAGTCATAGGAGCCACAGAGAAATTCAACTTAGTTTCCAGTTGATCTCAGATCCAATATCTTACTCTGGAACGATCTCGGAAGTGGCAGGATCCTGAGAGTTAGGCTGCATCCATAATACTACGTTTTCATTTTCTAAAACAAAAACGAACAGGAAGTGTAAGTGATGGTTTGCTTTCACCGCTGGTCGTCGAGTCATGATTGTTGATGATGTCCTTGTTGACAGGGTGAAGACGGGCCCACGGGCCCAGGCGGACACAAAGGCGAGATCGGAGAAACAGGTGTCACAGGACCTGTGGGTAAGAAGTTCATGTACAGTACATTCATCAGTCAGTGTCCATGGTAACAGAGAAGCACAAGTAGACAACAGAATAATTGAACTAATCAGACTTTTGTTGCTGCCACCTTAGTTTACGGTGAAGCTTCGTGTTTGATTTTACGTCGTACTACAGAGCTTCGTCTGTGGGCTTTGGGCTCCTTGTGTGGGTTTCAGGTTTGAAGGGAGATGAGGCACCACAAGGTAACACCGGCTCACGAGGATCTCCAGGGCCACCCGGGAGGAGAGGTAACACAGTGACATCACACAGTGGCCAGCTAACTGTCCACTCAGCTGTCAGTCGCCCGTCTGCTGCTCTGAGTGTAATGCTGCTGATACTTCTGCCCCCGACTGATTACTGCCCCCTGCAGGATCGAGGGGAAAGGATGCATCCAGGGAGGTGAGGTTGATTCCAGGAGACGAAGGCTTCACTGGAGATCAGGGATCCCCAGGACCAAGAGGACCCCCAGGGCCCCGTGGGAGACCTGGAAGTCCAGGTGAGTCTGTCATAATATTTCAGTGTCAGGCTTCAGGTTTTAGATGTGAGGTGTGCTGATGCTCTTTTGCATACAAACAGTTTGAATTGAGTTTAAGGAGCAGAGCTGTGTTTTGCATCTGCAGGTCTAAAGGGCAGTGAAGGCGAGGCAGGTATCAGAGGAGCAGGAGGTCGCCCGGGACTGAAAGGGGATCAGGGAGACCGAGGGTTCCCTGGACAAAAAGGTACGAAATCTGATTTTCTGTCAGCTTTAAGAAGAACCAGACAAAGTCCAGAACTATTACTCCAGAATCCAGGTCTTTGGTTCAGGTCAGGTTAAACAAGATAAGAAGACCTGAAGTGCTCTGCCACCACTAAAGATATTGTTTCTGTACTCAAAGTGTTGATAATGTGTGACCCAGCTAGTGAGTTGAGATGACCTGCAGGTGCTGAATTAAACTTGGGTTGATAGTTATCACGATTGCGCAACAATGATTCAGAGTTTCATGCGGGGGTGTCTCTGTGATGACAGGGGTCGTAGGTCTACGAGGTCCAGTTGGTACTAAAGGTGTTCTGGGTCCACCGGGTCCCTGCAGGGACACGCCGGAGAAGGATGGCTTCCTGTTCACCAGACACAGCCAAAATCTCTTTGTCCCATCATGCCCTGCGGGATCCAACGAGGTGTACAGCGGATACTCGCTGCTGTTCATCAACGGGAACAACCGAGCTCACGGACAAGACCTAGGTAACATGACCCTGTGTCAAAAGTTCTTCACACCAAACACGGAGCGAATTTTCCAGTTGCATTACTCTTGAATTAACATAACCCATGAATATTCACCTGTTCTTCCTTCCACTCTTTGGAAGGAAGAACGCGCCTCTGTGTCCAACTTCCTCACGATACAAATAGCAACTTGTGTCTAAAAGCTTGGGCTGCCCACACACAACAGTAGTAGTAGTTTCATCCTCCATTTCTGATACAGCGTCAGGACGTCTGACGACAGTGACGGAGGGAGGATCTCAACGCTAACCAGGTTTCACGACAACGCGACGAGTTCAAATGTTTCAACTCAAGCGAGAGAAGGGAATGATGCAAATTTCACGTCTTTGCATTGACTCTGTATATGATCTCATCATGTGAAAAATTTGCGTTGTGTTCAGTATGAATTGATGAACTCCAGTAGTAGTTTTGAGGTATTTGTGATAATTTACACTACTACTGCAATTCTGCTGATGACCTCGCTCATAAACAGAATTCATATGAAACATCTGATGATAATCTACGTCTCCAGGAGTCGTTTCTCGCTGTCGTCACACCCGAGACTAATAAACAGACCCTGTCATGTTCAGACTTACTTGTTTCTTCACCTCACAAAAACACAACGTTCTATCTCCATGTCTCTCTCTATGTCTGTCTGTCTGTCTGTCTCTCTGCAGGTACGTTGGGCAGCTGTCTCCCTCTCTTCACCACCATGCCCTTCCTGTTCTGTAACACCGACAGCACCTGTCGCTACGCCTCACGCAACGACTACTCCTATTGGCTGTCCACAAACGAAACACTGCCAGCCAGCGTCCCGTTCATCTCCGGACAGTTACTGGAGAGTTACATCAGCCGGTAGGACACGCACACACACACACACACACACACACACACACACATGTGTCTCAGGTGTACTGTATGTGTGTTTCCTGTGTCTCAGGTGTACTGTATGTGTGTTTCCTGTGTCTCAGGTGTACTGTATGTGTGTTTCCTGTGTCTCAGGTGTACTGTATGTGTGTTTCCTGTGTCTCAGGTGTACTTTATGTGTGTTTCCTGTGTCTCAGGTGTACTGTATGTGTGTTTCCTGTGTCTCAGGTGTACTGTATGCGAGGCCAGAGCCAACGTGATTGCCATCCACAGTCAGACCAGTTACGTTCCTGACTGTCCCTCTGGGTGGGATCGCCTGTGGTTAGGATTCTCCTTCGTAATGGTGAGGGGATGTTGTTGGGATGAGTCACACAGTTCAAGTCCTAAACCTCCATCCTCCTGCAGGCTGATAACAGATGTACAGTCAGAGATGAGTGTTTGTGGACTGGGGCTGCAGGCTCCATGGCTGAGGTCACATTAGTGCAGCTCTGCTCTGCATCGATCCTGAGATGCATGAGCTTGGTGTCAGTGTGAGTTGCTGCTGTGACCTTTGACCTTGTTGTCGGTCTCCAGGAAACGGGAGTGGGGGCGGAGGGGTCGGGTCAGCCTCTGGCCTCACCTGGATCCTGTCTGGAATACTTCAGGAAGATTCCCTTCATCGAGTGTCACGGCAGAGGAACCTGCAACTACTACACTGACTCCTACAGCTACTGGTTGGCTGCTCTCAACCCCAACGACATGTTCAGGTACGCTACACCTTTAACGACACGTTCAGGTACGCTACACTAACGACAAGTTCAGGTACGGTACACCTTTAACGACAAGTTCAGGTACGGTACACCTTTAACGACACGTTCAGGTACGCTACACTAACGACAAGTTCAGGTACGGTACACCTTTAACGACAAGTTCAGGTACGGTACGCCTTTAACGACACGTCCAGGTAGGATATGCCTTTAACAACAAGTTCAGGTACGCTACACCTTTAACAACAAGTGCAGGTACGCTACACCGTTAACGACACGTTCAGGTACGGTACGCCTTTAACGACACGTTCAGGTACGGTACGCCTTTAACGACACGTTCAGGTACGCAACGCCTTTAACGACACGTCCAGGTACGGTACGCCTTTAACGACGCGTTCAGGTACGCTATGGCTTTAACGACACGTTCAGGTACGGTACACCTTTAACAACAGGTTCAGGTACGCTACGCCTTTAACGACAAGTTCAGGTATGGTACACCTTTAAGAACACGTTCAGGTTCAATACACTTAAAAAAAAATGAATTCATCAGATACAATAAACTCTACTCCCTGATGGTCTCTCTGTCTCTCTCTCCTGTGATAACATGTCTGTGTGTGTCTCTCACCCACAGTAAACCAAAGCCTCAGACTGTTAAAGGAGAGTTTCCAGGAAGTCTGATCAGCCGCTGTCAAGTCTGTATGAAGAGGCTGTGAACCGTGTTACTGACACAGCTACTGTAAATACCGCTGCTGCTAACACTACTGACATTAATGCTACTGACAACTACTGTTTCTGACCAGAATCTGTCTTAATCGGTTCGTCATCAAAACGCGTCGTTTTTTGGATTAGTTTCATCTTCACTGTAATCAGACGGTAATATGAGTCACAAGAGGAGTTATTCGTAGGGTTGGTTAGCCCTGATGCTAACGTGTAGCCACAGCACTCAAACATCTGACATTAGCTTCTCGTGTTGTGAAACCTCAAACAAACATCAGTGAACAGATTGTAAAGGTGTTCACGCTGGATTCTGATTGGACATGAGTCTGATTGACTGGTGTGAACATCTGTTCCAACCTGCGACTCTGAATTAATCAGATTTAGTAAGTGGATGTCTGTCAGTGAAAGGCACCTTAGGAGTCGTAGTTGATTTCTCACCTTGATTTTTTATTCGTAGCTTTGACTTTTTATAATAGAATCAGACACATTTAATGTCTGAATATGAGAAACATGAAAGATACTGTTACTTCAGGACCTGATACAATAACTGCTCACACTTCCTGTTCCTGGTTACGCAACAATGGTTTATTCATTCCTGCGGCACAATTACATGCAAAGATCCATTAGGAGTTCAGCTTAGTGCTCAGGGTCGTGAATAGACGTGAATATGCGTCTGACTGACGGATTCATGGTCGTCGGTGGACAACCGCAGTCGTACGGTGAAACTGACAAAACTGTCCGACGAGCGGGTGAGTTCTGAACACGTCAGAACTGTAAAGTCAAACTTCTTCTACTACTTTACAATTCCTGCACTGAAAACACTTCAGACGAAGATACAGGAAGTCGGGCTGCAGTATGAATGTGTACTACCACTGTTTACATGCCCATTAGAGTTGTTAAACTATAATATTTTGACAACATTCTGATTATAAAATGAAATCAGAATGTGTACTACTACTACTACTACAACTACTGTAAGTGCAACAATGATTACTACTATTGTAAGTACTGCTACCACTAACACAACAGTAAGCGCTCCTACTAAAACCACTATCATTATCTAATAATACTCATAATCTCAAAGTACATAGTTTGTACGTTTGTACTACTACTACTACTGTTACTGTAATCTACGAATAGATACTGCCTCTAACTGTCTTCTGTAGTACTACTGCTCTTGTCACCACTCGAGTACCACTGCTGCCTCTGGAGGTGCAGTACCTCCCTCCGCCAGGGGAGGGGGCAGCGCTGAGACACTAACCAACCAGCAGCCTGCTCTGCTGCAGTTCCTCTCACAGCCAGGTGGTGGAGCTCCAGGAAAACTTGAAGTGAATGAGAAACACAAGACAAGGACGTTTTTCATTTTCTGCACAGCAACAGAATCTTAGGGTCTCTTGGTGGATGGTTCTCAGAACAGTGCATTCTGGGACTCGTTGTCTTCGGTCTGGCCTCAACCTCCGACTGATGAAACGACAACATCACACAGAACGTAGACGAGCGGAGACGAGCTGTGGAACGATTTGGTGTTTACAGTCTGATCACATGTACATACACGGAGACTGTTTGTGAATATGATTCTTATTGAATTTAATAAAATGTGTTTCTGTTCCAAAGCTTTTCATTGAAGACGCTGCCATTTTCTTCTCTCAGTCAGGACATTTGCATTTTTACAAAACACTTAACACAATATCAGTAAGTCAGTTGTTGATTCTTCATGTTACTTCTGATGGTTTCTAACAGATGAAAGTGAAGATTAATGTTCATGCTTGGTTTCTACCACAGTGAGACAGTGATACGAAGTATCACTGTCGAAGAAGTTAGAACAAACACTGAACATAAGTTAGAACAAACACTGAACATAAATAAAACCACAGAAATAACACATGCGACGCCAATTTGCTTCCAGAGACAGACGCTCACTGCAGCCACCAGAGGGCGGTGCAGTTTGTAGTCGTGTGGTGTTGATGTTCTTCACCCACGCGACAACGTCACCTGTTGGTTTGTGAGCGGCCATTTTAAAGCCTGGAGTTTTTCGCAATTTGACGAGTGTCCATTTTGTTTTGTATTTTAAACCAGGGGTGAGTTGGAATTATCAAATTGTCTTAGGAAGTTTCCTAAATCTTGACGTGACCCGAAAGTGTTTCCTGAGGGCTGTTCAGCTGCTGAGGTTTTTGTAGTTCATCTTCAGAAATGTGTCGTTTCACCACGACATCAACATCATCCACCGTCACACGACCACGTGGTTCAGTGTCAGAGGAGTCGGATCCTCTTCTCATACGTCCTGTGAATCCTCCTTGACCCCTTTCCACCTGTCAGTGGATCACAAACTTCCTGACGGACAGGAGGCAGCAGGTGAGGCTGGGGAACATCACATCAGCACTGGTGCCCCTCAGGGATGTGTGCTCTCCCTGCTGCTCTTCTCCCGACGACACGACTGTCACCGGCCTCATCAGTGATGGAGATGAGTCTGCATACAGACGGGAGATCAACAGCTGGTCAAACAACCTGGAGCTCAACACGCTCAAAACTGTGGAGATGACAGTGGACTCCTCACCATACTCAACAGCACTGTCGGCTGTGGACTCCTTCAGGTTTCTAGGATCTACTATCTCCCGAGACCTGAAGTGGGAGACCAACATCAATACAGTCATCAAAAAGGCCCAGCAGAGGATGTACTTCCTGATCCACTTTTACACTGCAGTCGTCGAATCTGTTCTCTGCACTTCAATAACGGTCTGGTTTGGATCGGCCACCAAACCAGACAGGAACAGACTCCAACGGACAGTCAGGTCTGAAAGGATAATCGGTGCCGACCTGCCCACCATCCAGGACCTGTACTCCTCCAGTCAGGAAACAGGCAGGAAAAGTCACTGCTGACCCCTCCCACCCTGGACATCACCTGTTCCAACTTCTCCCCTCTGGTAGGGTTAGGGTTAGAGGAACATTGTTCACCAGAACCAGCAGACACAGGAACAGTTCCTTCCCTCAGGCTGTCACGATGATGAACAGTTGATATCATAGTGACATGAACAATCCTCTCATAACAATTAACCAATATTTATTACAGCACCCTCTTGCACAATGCACCATTGCATTACTCATGTTTAAAATTTTTATTCTTATTTTTTTTATATATATATATATACACTTTTTTTATCCTGTATATAATGTTATATGTTTGTGTGTACCTGTAAATTGAGAGAGTGTAAAAAAGCCGGAGTCAAATTCCTTGTACGTGTTACTTGGCCAATAAAACCGATTCTGATTCTGATTCTGATTCCTTGACGTCATGATTTTTTCCACTGAGGTCAAGGAGCAGTAGAGAGGAAAGACAATTCGACCTCACCCCAGACTTGGAATTGGGGGATGTGGCCTCAACTAAGAGTTCGACCATGCACCGATTGGACCGTACCAGCTGTCAATCACACCTCATCCGGTGCTTTATCGTCTGTGTGACTGTAAATGAGCCAAAATGTTCAAAACCATAAACTCCTCAGGAAAATGTTTATTGACGTTATAAATCAAGTCATGTTCTCATAGAGTCGCCCTCTGCTGGTCAGTACACAGAATACAGGCTTCAGGCTCTTCAGCACTGGCTTCACTCTCCGGACCCGCTGACGACGCATATTTCTATAAAAGCCTGTGGAGAAAATGAATTGAAAGTCCAACACGTTTCTTAATGTTATAAAGTTAGAGCAAAATTTTCACTTCCCAGAAGATACAATGAAAATTAAAGTGTAATGTTGAACGCGACGTATTCTGGAGCGTTTAGTTCAACACGTATTCAACACGACGTAGAAACATGGAGACTCACACGGAGGTCGGTCCACCTCATGGAACTAGATTAACTCATATATGAACACAGTTATGGACAATATATTCAAGTTCTGAGAATAAGTTCTTATAAATATTACACACTGTAGCTTTGAGATTAGTTATTGTACTTTAAGTGAATTTTTAAATGTAAAGTTTCATTTTCAGTTCAACTCTGATCGTTTGAATCTTAATTCAGTGGAAGTTTCCAGTAACTTTCAGTCGGTGACTCAGTGTGGAAACAAATCACAATGAGGAAGAGTGATGTCATCACCGTCCCATCACGCTCCTGTGTGTGTGTGTGTGTGTGTGTGTGTGTGTGTGTGCTCATGCCAGCAGCTCCTTAGTGATGGCTGCTCGCTGTTCATGTGTTACCACAGCAACCAGCTGCTGCTCATGTGTTGTTTATGATCCGTGTGTCGGACGGCGAGTCGTCTCCCCTCAGGACGGACAGACGGGAAGTAAAGAGTTTTTATTGCGTTTTTAAATCAACAGTAACTGTTCCCACTGAACCTGTTCACACTCGTCGCTTCGCTTTCACATCTTCGTTTTCCACAGACACGAACCGACGAGTCGATGAGTCGCTGATGAAACAGCTGATCAGTGGCGGTGAACAGTCACAGACCTGAGACGAGGAGGAGGAGGTCGTCAACAGGAAGCAGCCAATCGTCAGGACAAATAAAATCTTCATCTCCTGATGAAATGATGAAATGATGAAGTTGCAGGTTGAAACGAGACGACAGACGTCTCACGACGTGACGATGCACTTCACAGAAAGTTGCATCACTTTTCATGACGTCGTCATCGAGTTTGTGTTTATCGCCGAGGAAATTTACAACACATCCTGTTTGCAATTCCCCAGAAGTTATGATCATTCAAAAACTTGACCTTTGACCTTTACAGGTCAAATGTGGTATGTGACCTCAGAACTAGAGCCCGACCGGTATGGATTTTTGGGGGCCAATGACGATATCGATATTAGGAAAAACAAGATTCTCGATCCCGATACATCGGCTGATACATATATATATATATATATATATATATATATATATATATATATGTATATGTACAGTATGTATACATGTATGTATGATTCTAAAAGGTTGTTATCAAAACTTTATGACAGAAATGTGATTGAGGCTTGATATTTTAGTATAACCATAAACTTTATCATAAAAAACAAATAAAAATGACAAATACAACCAAATAAATAGAACTCGAATGAAGAAAAAAGATTTATTTTACATTTAAACATAAAACATTAGTGCACTTTACAGGCTCATATCTGCGATAGTATCGTCCGATACGATACGTCTGTTGGAGCCCGAGCGTTTAGTTCAACAAGCGTATTCAACAGGTCGTAGAAACATGGAGACTCACACGGAGGTCGCTCCACCTCATGAACTGTGTTTAACTTTGATATGAACAGAGTTATGGACAATATGTTCAATTTCTGTGAATAAGTTCCTATAAATATTACAAACTGTAGCTTTAATGTAAGATCATGTACTTAATTATAAATATTTCGGTTTAGATTTTTTTTCACAGGTGTAAGTGTTGGTTGTTTAGTCAACATGTGTATGAATGTGTATGATAGATTGTACGTAGTTATGCTCGTCTGAATGACTTCCTGTATTTGTGTGGAACCTAAATGTGACGAGGCGCTCTGTAACTGAGTGTTTCATACAAATAAACAACCATTGTTATTATGATGATTATGAACGTGGTTCATCTGTGCGTCGGGCCTGCGGAGCGCCTGCTGACGTCGTCTCTCTGCAGCAGAACATTTGAAACAAAGTGTGAAGTCGTGTTTGTTCTCGCTGAACGTCGAGTGGGCGACTCTCTGCTGCCTCTTTGTTTAATGGCGATATCAGCGAGGGCTAATGAAAGTCTGCTAATCCTCTCGACGCTCCGTTAATTCCTCTCCTCCACATTCCGCCGTTGTGTTTGTCGTGGTCGGACGCCGGCGGCGCCGAGACGCCGCTGCTGCTGAGAGTTCCATTGTTTTATTGCTCAGACTCCATTTAGAGTCAATAAGCGCTAATGGACGTTTGTTTAACTTAAATGTCAGCGTTCCTCCATCACCGCACAGCCGCCGGCTGTCAATCAAACACACGGCACGTCATGTGACCTGCGGAGGAGGAGACTCAGGCTTCAAAACGGCAGCGCCCAGAGGACCGGGCACCAGAGACCAGCCCAGAACCAGGACCCAGCACCAGGACCAGCAGAAGGAACCAGACCAGCAGACAGTAGGTAGAACTTTATCTTCTGTGTTTGACGTCTCCGTCCTCAGGTGGGATCACCTCTTCTTCTTCTTCTTCTTCTCCCCCTGATATCTGGGCAGGTATGCAGAGTCCACGTTGTCCCGCCATCTTCATCCTCGTGCTGATGGTGCTGTGCAGTCCGGTTTCCTCTCAGGACGACAGGAACCAGGACCAGGACCAGGACCAGTACCAGGACCTGGACCTGGAGCTGCGTCATCACCGGCTGCTGCAAAGAGCTCGCAGTGCAGACCTCCTGACGCAGGTGAGAGGTCCAGCGACCGCTACAGTGAGGGTTTGATTTTCACAGAACTAGTAAATTTGGGGCAAATAGAAAAGCAGATGAGGAGGAGCAACAGAACCGAACCAGAACTTCACTGGGCAGAGCTCAGACCTCGGCCGAAGGTCCAATGGTCCCCGAGTGAAACCGCATGTAAATCCATCAGATGTCTCCATCAGATCGGCATTTTTTTTAACTTGGACTTGTTGAACTATTCCTTTCTTGGTTGTCGTGTTTGAACATAAAGAATCAAAAAGACTCATTTCATTCGTCCTTCGGTGTTTTAACGACGACGATCGGGACGCGAGATGTTTAGACATAAACAGACCAGATCTTCTTGTGACAAACTGAAACAAACTGTTGGTGTGAAACATCATTTTGAACCTTTACTCCACTTTCTCGAGTCACTTTTTTCAATGTGGAACAGAGTCACTGGGGCCACTGACCTCCGACCACAGGGGGCAGCACCGAGTCCATCACGACTCGTGACATGTAGGTTGTAAGTCAAGTCGCGTGACAACGGACGGTTGGTTTTGGTAAACGTTCGTTCGAGCGGCGGCGGCCGAACGTCCAGTTTCTTCGGGACCGAAACCGACGTGAAAGAGAAAATTGTAAAGAAACTGAAATCTGAGCTTCTGCTGCTGCGTCTGACGTGACACAGTTACCACAACGAGAAGTCCACAGAATCAATCTTGTTTCCGGTTGTTACGGACTCGTTTGAACCCTGAGGATCTCCGAGGGTAGAACTTTATCTTCTGTCAATCTGAAATGAAATGTCGCTGATTGTTTCTTATGAACAGCAGGAGGTTTTATTCCCCCGACAGCGACAGTCCAGTCGAGCTTTCACAGGGTTGATTCTGGCGGTGTGGCGCTCGGGGACAAATGATCCGGAGCCGCCCTCACACGACGTTTAATGAACATGAATACATAATCAGACATCAGCAGTCGACTCTGGGAGGCGGCGCGAGGATGCAGATGAGTTTGCGTTGTTGTTGTTTGAGCCTGAATGAGCTCAACATGATTATCTGCACCGCCTGTGGTGAGAGCGGCTGCTGGGACGATCGTGTCGGAACATCTGGTTCATACACACATTATCTTCACTGACGTCTGGTTGATGGCTCATTGTTTTGTCAGAGGATAAAAAAAAACCTGAGGTTTCGACTGAACCAGCTCATGTGGTGAAGATCTGACGAGAAGCTTCAGAACTTCACACGTCGTTCAAACGTCTCGTTTCTCTTCTTCGTTTTGATTCAGAATTGAACACTGAAGGAAACTGCAGCTGATGAACTCATCATCATCGTTTGCTGAGGAAGAACTTCAGGCGTTTATGTGCTCTGATATTTACCAAACACTTCCTAATGGTCTAAATAGTTAAAAGTCTGATTCTGACGTGTTTTAACTGGTCTAAACTGGTCTTAACTGGTCTTAACTGGTCTAAACTGGTCTTAACTGGTCTTAACTGGTCTAAACTGGTCTAAACTGGTCTTAACTGGTCTTAACTGGTCTAAACTGGTCTTAACTGGTCTTAACTGGTCTAAACTGGTCTTAACTGGTCTTAACTGGTCTAAACTGGTCTAAACTGGTCTTAACTGGTCTTAACTGGTCTAAACTGGTCTTAACTGGTCTAAACTGGTCTTAACTGGTCTTAACTGGTCTAAACTGGTCTTAACTGGTCTAAACTGGTCTTAACTGGTCTTAACTGGTCTAAACTGGTCTTAACTGGTCTTAACTGGTCTAAACTGGTCTTAACTGGTCTTAACTGGTCTAAACTGGTCTAAACTGGTCTAACTGGTCTAAACTGGTCTAAACTGGTCTTAACTGGTCTAACTGGTCTAAACTGGTGTAAACTGGTCTAAACTGGTCTAACTGGTATAAACTGGTCTAACTGGTTCTAAATTCTGTTCTAAGTGTTCATCGTTCCGTTGTTTTGCAGGAGTGGAGTAAACGTGCGGTGGCGGACCTGCTGGCTCAGATGTCTCTGCCTGAGGCCGACGCCCAGAGGGATGCTGAGATGGTTTCCACGGC
>NC_061525.1:24872500-24877500 GCF_022379125.1 Scophthalmus maximus
GGCAATACCTCAACACACATGTGTTCTCTGCCTGTGTTGTAAATTTCTGTGGTTTTACACTTTTGCAGTCTTTAAATTATGTGATTTCCTCTCCTGTTTCACGTCAGAGCAGCTGCGACGGAGACAGGTAGTGGTGATGATGACTCAGCTTCCTGTTGTCTCTCCACTCGTCCTCCTGCAGGTGTTCACCCGGCGTCTTCGTCTCTGAGAATAAAAACAACTGGTGCGAAGACGTTGAAGGTTCTTGAGTGAAAAGAAAATTCATCTCGTCATTCAGAGGCACAGCTGCTGTTTTTCTTCCTCAGTGTGAAAGAGTTCATGTGATGAAGAGGAAGACCTCCTCTTCATCATCTTCTTCATCTACACAGATTCATTGATTTGGTAAAAATGTTTTATATTTTAAAAATATGTTTCAACGAACAGGATCAGTAAACCTTGTCCTGGTCCTGGTTCTGGTCCTGGTCCTGAGCAGGTCCTGAGTCAGGACTGCAGGATGATGATCTCTCTCCAACCTCTACTGGGGAAACTCTGCACTGCGTCGTCACTGAGACTGGAGCCCCGGCGACTGCCAGCTGTCCAATCCCTGCTCTGGATCCTGATGACCTCCCTGACAGTGACTGACAGCTCATGTATTTACAGTGATGAAGCTTTTATTGTTTTAAAGTTCACTCAACACCAGACAGGAAACATATCAGTTAACTGATATATATGTATATAGATTTTTGGAAATGTATGGATAAAACCTTTTTAAAAACTCAAATAATTGTGTTCTTTTTTAAATATGAGTGAAATAGTTTGACTGTAAAGAATCAACCTGAGAACTGATCGATCCCCAGTCAGCTGCTGCACCGTGTGTCTGTGGCCGGCAGGTGGCGCTGTGACGTCACGTGTCACCGATCTGATCTGTTTCTACCTGTTGGATCGTCTCAATCAGAGAAGTGACTGAAGCTGTCACGTGAATGTAATCGAGGACAAGTTGGATTCTATGAGGGAGAGAGATCTGGTGATGGATTATTGATTATTGATTATTGATTGATCGGATGTGAAGAGACCGAGGTCTGAGATCTGCTGTCTGATCCTGAATCAGCTGCTCTCAGAATAACGTCATCATCAAACAGACAGAATGTCCGTCTCCATAGAAACGATCTGTCTCAGTACATTTAGGACAAAGGTCCAAACTTTTAACCACACTCAACATGCTGAGAGTCATGTTTTCCCCGACATCAGTCTCATTACATGAAAATCTTTATCTCCAAGCATCAGATGCTCACATCATGTAGATTTAAAAGGTTTAACTGTCTGTAGTTATTTGCAAACAGCAGCTGAAGTTATGTTCAGTTCTGTCAGTTACAGTTGGATATAAAAATCTGTGCCATGTAGCCCATGCTAGAAAACCTATGAAAATAAAAGCTTGAAGTTGCAATATTATAAAGTAACAGAGAAAAGAAACCCTGTATATTGTGATCGACATTTGATGCAGCGTAACCCATCATTCCATGCTGGTCATGCTGCCTTCACGTGCCAGTCAGAAAGATCCTGAGAAGACGAGAAATAACTCATAAGACGACAGTAACACACAGGATACAAACACAACAACTGTTGTGATTAGAGACATTAAAATGTCTCTAATCACGTGTTTATTAAAATGTCTCTAATCACGTGTTTATTAAAATGTCTCTAATCACGTGTTTATTAAAATGTCTCTGATCACGTGTTTATTAAAATGTCTCTGATCACGTTTATTAAAATGTCTCTGATCACGTTTATTAAAATGTCTCTGATCACGTTTTTATTAAAATGTCTCTGATCACGTTTATTAAAATGTCTCTGATCACGTTTATTAAAATGTCTCTGATCACGTTTATTAAAATGTCTCTAATCACGTGTTTATTAAAATGTCTCTGATCACGTTTTTATTAAAATGTCTCTGATCACGTTTATTAAAATGTCTCTGATCACGTTTTTATTAAAATGTCTCTGATCACGTTTATTAAAACATTCATACATCACAGAAAACTATGAATCAAATGTCGACTAAGTCAAGTTTTATTGTACATGTAAGTAGAAGTGAGTATAAAAAGTAAAGATGAATATCAAACAAAAATGTTTCAATAAATTAGTAAATAAAAGTTACTTTTGTATTTTAACAACAACTGACAATAAACTGTTTTGTCTTTTGCTCCCAACAATGAATGTGTCTTAATAAAAGTTATTGTTTGTATCATGTGTGTGTGTGTGTGTGTTGGTATTACTCATGTTGTGGGGACCAACATGTGTTTACACACTCACAGGACTTGTCTTCCTTATGGGGACAAACAACAATAAAACTTCATTCAACAGCGTTTTTGAAAAACTAAGCGAGTTTATAAAATAAAATAGTATAAAAAGAATAAAAAGTAAATATGAAAAGTAAAGATGAATATCAAACGTAAATAAGCTGGGTTTTTTTACAGTTGACATTTAAAAATTTAAATATTCAATAAATGTTTCAACTTTGCCTCATACTCCACTTCCATAACCACTGATATGAATATTAAAGGATCAGTCTGCTGATTTTCTCTATTTATATCATTGAACAAATCCCATAAAAGACCAACAGCAACAATGAATGATGAATGTGTCCTAATAACAGTTGTTGTGTTTGTATCCTGTGTCGCCTTTCAAAGTCAACATATCACTTTGTCTTAGATCTCAGATACTGTACATTGACACATATTCAATATCTGGATGAAATCCATCTGAAGCTTCTTCCATTGCGGCTGTGATCCTTTTACTCTACGTTGACGCGTGATGCAGCTGTTGACCTGCGGGGGCGCTGACGAGTCTCAGGCCTCTGTCTCCTCCGGCGTCCTTCGGCCTGGAAACACACGACAGCAGACACTTCCTGTTAGCGCCAATTCAACATCTCTCCTCTGATGAAGGATGGACGCTGGGTGTGTGTCCGTCACCTTGAAGTGGAAGTAGAGGATGAGGGTCGACACCGTCAGAAGCAGCAGCACCACGACACATCTGATGATCAGATCAGTCACAGAAGCTGGAAGAGATTTGAAATCATCACATCTGTTCCTATGACATCATCTTATTTATTATTAGTATTAACTGCCTCAACAGTTATAATGTTTTTCATTGGACATAAAAACAGACCAGATTATCAACACTGTTACCTGGTTAATGGAGAGAAGTGTTTGAAGAGAGTCGCGCTGCGTTCACACCAAACGCAACGTGAACTATTCCGTGCGTATGACACGAATAAACACGGAAACTGACTTTGTGGACGAGCAGGTTGGTAGATTATCTGAGGACATTTTCTTTTTAACCTCGGCCAAGGAGGTTATGTTTTCACCCCCAGTGAATTTGGAAGGATGGAACATGGACCAAGAAAGAATCCATAAAACTTTACAGGGGATCTGGACAAAGGGGCGGAGCCAGGATTTTTCAAATTTCTTTCTCAAACATTGCAAGATAGAAATGTTTTGTTTGTTTTTTTACATTTTCACAGATTGCCCCCAAAAATCAGGAATATTCAGAGACTGATTCTATGAGTGTGTGAGATTTGGTTCAGATCCACATTAAAATCCAGATCCTGTTGATTTAAATGTGTTTCATGAGGGAACTGTTGGGCCTTGGCGGAGCGATGAGCTCTTCTGAGTGACATTCTACTTCAGGATTCTTTTTCCTTTTCTTTACTTTAGTTCAATGAAAGTATAAAAGTAGTTTGCAGGCTTATTTATTTTAATCTAGAGATTCATTATATGTACTTTTGTGCTGAATACTACACAAAGTAGTGTGGTGGAACTGGAAACTCTGTTCTGATGGACGAAGAAGAATAACTGAAGTATTTTAATGTTATATTAATGTTATGTGGTGTCGTTTCAGAAACCACGAGCCTGCTCATGTCGACTGTGAGACGTGGTTGAAAGCTCAGGAAAGACTCGTAAGTGTCCTTTCGTTTTGAAATCTCTTGATCATGTTTGACACAGATTCTCCAGGAAGATACCTGAGACAATGACATGGAGAGGCCGGCTCTCGGAAGAGAAGTTATAGGAGAAAACGTAGGCGTGGTAAACACATGTGTAGTCCCCTCGGTGGGCGCTGCTCGCAGCAGGGAACAGGAAGTGGGCGGAGTGATTGACAGCCGGCAGGGTGTAGTTGTGTGCCGTGTCGGAGGTGGTGAAGAGAAGGTGGAAGGAGCCTCCTTGGTACTGTGGTTCAGTAGAACACGTGACGGTGAAGCTGGAGCCCAGGAGCACATGATACCCCTGCTGCTCGGCCCCGGAGACCCCAACAATGGGCGAGACGGAGACGTTTGGCTGAACCAGCAAACCTGTAAACACAGAGAGATGAAGCGTGACGACCGGCGCACAGCTCTCACTTCTGTACAGCAAAGCTACGAGAACAAGGGCCGGATGAGGCCAGATATACTGTGGTGATGAATGAATGACTCTCAGACGTTCACATCACTGAGCCAATCAGACCCTTTGTCCGGATCCACGCCAACATGTCATTGGTTCTTTCTTGGCCCACGTCACACCATAGTTTTTGCGTAATCCTGCCGACGAATAAACAAACCAACAAACATACGAATGGACGGGAGCGAGAACATAACCTCCTCTGAGGAGGTCGCCTGACGACAGCAGGTTACCTGAGCAGATCACTTCATGGCCTTTCTTGGTTTTATAAAGATCAGTCAGCTTCACACATTCCCTGAGTTCAGATTCGGACTGGACACAGTCGTTATCGATCCACCACACACGTCTGTATGGAGAATTATCTGTAACTTTTGTTGAAACAGCAGATCCACAATCCAGATGTGTGCAAACTTTATCCACTGATATCTGGTTCCATCCAACCCCGACAGTCACTGGTCTCCACTCTCTCTGGTGGTTCATCTCCAGTTCACCAGCGCAGCGACTGGCTCCTCCCACCAACCTGACTCTGCGTGGACCTGTTCCAAGACAGAAAATAATTTGGGCGTAAGTTCTCAAGTGGCGCAAGTCAAA
>NC_061525.1:24882500-24900000 GCF_022379125.1 Scophthalmus maximus
CCTTTAGAGAACCTGTAGAGAACATGTACAGAACCTGTAGAGAACCTTTAGAGAACCTGTAGAGAACCTGTAGAGAACCTTTAGAGAACCTGAAAAGAACCTTTAGAGAACCTGTAGAGAACCTTTAGAGAACCTGAAAAGAACCTTTAGAGAACCTGTAGAGAACCTTTAGAGAACCTGAAAAGAACCTTTAGAGAACCTGTAGAGAACAGTCAGGGTTGCTGGCTGACAGAAAGTGAACCAAACAGGTTGATCCACATTTCTTCACAGAGCCTGAGCAGACGAGCTGAGGGGACATGAAAGCCCTGTTGTTTGTTTATCATCATCATCATCATCACAAAAACCGGCGGACAAATTTTTAATCAATTGAATCAATCAACTAATTGGTTATTTCTTGATTTTAGTCTTACCAGAGTTAGTGAGCTGGCAGAGTGTGTGTGTGTGTGTGTGCGCGCGTGTGTGTCTGTGTGTGTGTGTGTGTGTCTGTGTGTGTGTGTGTGTGTTGGGTTGGGCAGGTTGACTGTTTCCTGCCTGCAGCTCTGTGACTTCCTGTCTTAAGACGCCCAGTTTCCATCTGAGCAACAAAACAAACCCCAAGGCTGTTCTGTGTTCGGCCTTCACCTTCACCACTTAATTCATCATCATCGTCTTCATCATCCTTTTCTTCTCTTGCTCTTTGTCTTGGTCCGATCTTCGTCGTTTTCTCTTCTTCATCATCATGTGGAGACGCCGCTGGTCGATGTGTCGGTGTGAAAACTCTGGGTCCTGTTTCAGTTTGTTAAAGGATGACGTCATCACGTTCTCTTCTCTGATTGGTTCACATCAGTCACGACTCGACGTCGCTGACACTTCCTGTCAGGAACAGTTTCTTGCTCTGACTTTCCACCGTTGCTGTTCCTTCTTCAGAGTTTCTGTTACTTAGCAACCAGCTACTTCCTGTTTACACCTGAGTGGTCAAGTGACACGTGTTGTCAGGTGTGTTAGTGTGGGTGGAGCCTAAACCTCCAGCAAACACACACACACACACAGATTTCTGTGTCGTCCTTAACATCCGATTCCGGTTTATTTTCTTGATTCAAGTTCTATATATTTGTTTGTATTTGTCTTTTGTTCATGATTTCACAGTAAAATTTGTTTCTGTTTTCCGTGAATCGCTTTCTCACTTTCATTCGATGGTTAACTGACGAATCAATAATCATGAGAGTGATGATTCATGGTTAACACTCTGTGGTCTCTGCTGGTTCTCGATGGACGAGCTGGACTGTGGGGGAGGGGGGGGGCTGTCCTGTATTGTGTTTATGGTCAGAGGTCAGAGGTCACAGGGTGCTGTGATGTAAAGACAGGTTGCCGTGGTGACGACCTGCGGGTGCTGATGGAGGATGTTTAGTGTTACTGGATGTTGTTCATCCATCGTGGTCCAGAGGCTGTGTTCGCCAACTGGAGCTCTGTGCTGATTGGCCCGATGATGTCACATGTCCAGACATGAAGCCAAATCCTCCTCATCGCCCCCTGGTGTCTGGCTGCAGTACAGTCATAAGCCCCGCCCCCTCCATGTCATGTGAGGTATCACAGTGATGTTTGCTCACGTGTTCATGTTTCTGATCACTTTGCTTCTCATTAGTTATTTGATGAGACGTCATGATTGACAGCTGACACTGACTTGTTATTGACAGCTGACACTATAGGCTAACAGTTTCCCCCTGCTCCCAGTCTTTGTGCTAAGCTAGGCTAAACTCTCTGCAGGTTGCTCTGTCCCGTGTTGGAGAAATAGCTGATTTACTGAACGTCCGTCCGTTTCCTCGGTGTGTTTACAATATGGAGACTGAGAGGGGACAACAGACAGACAGGCAGACAGACAAACAGGGAGACAGACAGACAGAGCCATGTTCCATCAGGCAGACAGACAGATGTTATATAAGCTGCAGTGAACTCCATTAGAGCTGAATTGAGATGATTCACACACATTATCTAATTACACACACAAACACACACAGAGTGACATCACCCTCCACAGAGAGATATAACACACACTCTCTCGTCTCCTAGCAACCCCACTCGCCCACTCCCCCCTCTCTCCCCCTCTGTGTGCGTCATCAATTAAAGAGAACGGAGCCAGAGGCTGAGGGAGAGGGAACGCAGACAGACAGACAGACAGACAGACAGACAGACAGACAGACAGTGAGACAGACAGACAGACAGACAGACAGACAGACAGACAGACAGACAGTGAGACAGACAGTGAGACAGACAGAAGGTCAGACAGACAGACAGACAGACAGACAGACAGACAGACAGACAGACAGACAGACAGTGAGACAGACAGTGAGACAGACAGAAGGTCAGACAGACAGACAGACAGACAGACAGACAGTGAGACAGACAGAAGGTCAGACAGACAGTGAGACAGACAGACAGACAGTGAGACAGACAGTGAGACAGACAGACAGACAGACAGACAGACAGACAGACAGTGAGACAGATTTAATAATAATCTGAGGCCCAGATCAGGAACATGAACATGAACATGGGGGTGGACGTATACTTGTGGACACATGGTGTATCAGCTGTGATGCTAACAGCTACAGCTTCATTAGTCGCTCTGCACCACGGTGGTTCCCACGGCAACCAAACCCAGAGTGCCCCTCATCGTGGTCGTCGTGAAACAATGTGAGAGCTCTGCAGCAGAGACGCTGGGGGGGTGGGGGGTCGAGGTAGAGGGAGAGAGGGGGAGGGGGGAGGGAGGGGGAGAGAGAGAGGGAGGGAGGGAGGGGGGAGGGAGGGGGAGAGAGAGAGAGAGGGAGGGAGGGAGGGGGAGAGAGAGAGGGAGGGAGGGAGGGGGGGAGGGAGGGGGAGAGAGAGAGAGAGGGAGGGGGAGGGAGGGAGGGGGGAGGGAGGGGGAGAGAGAGAGGGAGGGAGGGAGGGGGGAGGGAGGGGGAGAGAGAGAGAGAGGGAGGGGGAGGGAGGGAGGGGGGAGGGAGTAAACACAGGCAGAGCAGATTTATTTGTTCAGGTCATCGTCTCCTCTTCACACTGAGCCTCGCTCGGCTTCACTCTCTCTCCCTGTCGGGTCAAAGTTCATCACATCACATGATTCATGAAAAGAAGAACAACTTCCACTGTTCTGCTTCCATATTTCATATGTTCAGATGAAACGAGATGAAATGAAACAATGAGTCTGAGCAGGAAAAGAAACATGTGACTCAACATCATCATCATCTGAGGAGGAGGAGATTGTTTCCTGTGGAGGACTTCAGCCTGAAGGTTGATGAGGAGGCTGCAGAGTAGATTCATCTGTCTGTCTCTCTGTCTCACTGTCTGTCTGTCTGTCTGTCTCTCTGTCTCTCTGTCTGTCTGTCTCTCTGTCTGTCTGACTGTCTGTCTCTCTGTCTGTCTGTCTGTCTGTCTCTCTGTCTGTCTGACTCTCTGTCTCTGTCTGTCTGTCTGTCTCACTGTCTGTCTCACTGTCTGTCTGTCTGTCTGTCTCTCTGTCTGTCTGTCTGTCTGTCTCTCTGTCTGTCTGACTGTCTGTCTCTCTGTCTGTCTGTCTGTCTGTCTCACTGTCTGTCTCACTGTCTGTCTGTCTGTCTGTCTCACTGTCTGTCTGTCTGTCTGTCTGTCTGTCTCTCTGTCTGTCTGACTGTCTGTCTCTCTGTCTCACTCTCCCTGCAGATGTCCAGCTATAAGCGAGCTACGTTGGAGGAGGACGAAGTGTCGGACGCTCCAGCCGAGGCCTCATCCCCTGACAGAGTAGAGGTCAGTGAACGCACCAGGGACACAGTAAGAGGTGGAGGACAGAGACAGAAACCATTAAAGCCCAGGTCATAACTGAATCCAGAGTTTGGATCCGTGACAAAGACCTGGCGGGTTCAGACTGAAAACACTTGGTGTGGGTCCACACCACTAAGACTAGGGGACTGGAGGACTGGAGGACTAGAGGACTGGAGTACTACAGGACTAGAGGACTGGTATACTAGAGGACTAGAGGACTGGAGTACTAGAGGACTAGAGGACTGGAGAGTACTAGAGGACTGGAGTACTAGAGGACTTGAGGACTAGAGGACTAGAGTACTAGAGGACTGGAGGACTGGAGTACTAGAGTACTAGAGGACTGGAGTACTAGAGGACTTGAGGACTAGAGGACTGGAGTACTAGAGGACTAGAGGACTGGAGTACTAGAGTACTAGAGGACTGGAGTACTAGAGGACTAGAGGACTGGATAATACTAAAGGACTGGAGGACTAGAGGACTAGAGGACTGGAGTACTAGAGGACTAAAGGACTAGAGGACTGGAGAGTACTAGAGGACTGGAGTACTAGAGGACTGGAGGACTAGAGGACTGGAGTAGTAGAGGACTGGAGGACTGGAGTACTAGAGTACTAGAGGACTGGAGTACTAGAGGACTTGAGGACTAGAGGACTGGAGTACTAGAGGACTAGAGGACTGGAGTACTAGAGTACTAGAGGACTGGAGTACTAGAGGACTAGAGGACTGGATAATACTAAAGGACTGGAGGACTAGAGGACTAGAGGACTGGAGTACTAGAGGACTAAAGGACTAGAGGACTGGAGAGTACTAGAGGACTGGAGTACTAGAGGACTGGAGGACTAGAGGACTGGAGTAGTAGAGGACTGGAGAGTACTAGAGGACTGGAGGACTAGAGGACTAGAGGACTGGAGTACTAGAGGACTGGAGGACTGGAAGACTCTCTGTCTGTCTGTCTGTCTGTCTGTCTGTCTGACTGACTGCCTGTCTGTCCCTCTGCCTGTCTGTCTCTCTCTCAGGTGGGCTTCAGGAAGGGGGGTGTGGACATCCTGGGCAGGAGAACTCAGCTGGAGGTTCTTCTGTCGGTTCTGCTGTTGGCTGCTCTGTTGGCTCTCCTGGTCTGTCTGCTGGTCCTGGGCCTGGGCCTGAGCTCCGGTACCACACTGGTCCTCCTCTCCTCCACCTCTACCTCCTCTCCTACTCCTCTACCTCCTACTCTCCTCCTCCTCTACCTCCTCTCCTCCTCCTCTACCTCCTACTCTCCTCCTCCTCTACCTCCTCTCCTCCTCCTCTACCTCCTCCTCTCCTCCTCTACCTCCTCTACCTCCTTTCCTCCTCTCATCCTCCCCTCCTCCTCTCCCCCTCTCCTCCTAATCTACCTCCTCTACCTTCTCTCCTCCTCTCCTCCTCCTCTACCTCCTCTCCTCCTCTACCTTCTCCTCCTCCTCTACCTCCTGTCCTCCTCTCCTCCTTTACCTTCTCTCCTCCTCTCCTCCTCCTCTACCTTCTCTCCTCCTCTCCTCCTCCTCTACCTTCTCTCCTACTCCTCTACCTCCTACTCTCCTCCTCCTCTACCTCCTCTCCTACTCCTCTACCTCCTACTCTCCTCCTCCTCTACCTCCTACTCTCCTCCTCCTCTACCTCCTCTCCTACTCCTCTACCTCCTCTCCTCCTCCTCTACCTCCTCTCCTCCTCCTCTACCTCCTCTCCTCCTCCTCTACCTCCTCTCCTCCTCCTCTACCTCCTACTCTCCTCCTCCTCTACCTCCTCTCCTCCTCCTCTACCTCCTACTCTCCTCCTCCTCTACCTCCTCTCCTCCTCCTCTACCTCCTCTCCTCCTCCTCTACCTCCTCTCCTCCTCCTCTACCTCCTCTCCTCCTCCTCTACCTCCTCTCCTCCTCCTCTACCTCCTACTCTCCTCCTCCTCTACCTCCTCTCCTCCTCCTCTACCTCCTCCTCTCCTCCTCTACCTCCTCTACCTCCTTTCCTCCTCTCCTCTACTTCCTCTCCTCCTCTCCTCCTCCTCTACCTTCTCTCCTCCTCTCATCCTCCTCTCCTCCTCTCCCCCTCTCCTCCTCATCTACCTCCTCTACCTTCTCTCCTCCTCTCCTCCTCCTCTACCTCCTCTACCTTCTCTCCTCCTCCTCTCCTCCTCTACCTTCTCCTCCTCCTCTACCTCCTGTCCTCCTCTCCTCCTTTACCTTCTCTCCTCCTCTCCTCCTCCTCTACCTTCTCTCCACCTCTCCTCCTCCTCTACCCTCTCTCCTCCTCTCCTCCTCTTCTTCTCCTCTCCTCCTCTACCTCCTGTCCTCCTCTCCTACTCTACATTCTCTCCTCCTCTACCTCCTGTCCTCTTCTCCTCCTCCTCTACCTTCTCTCCTCCTCTCCTCCTCCTCTACCTTCTCTCCTCCTCTACCTCCTGTCCTCCTCTCCTCCTCTCCTCCTCTACCTTCTCTCCTCCTCTCAATACCTATTTCCTCCTTTCCTTTCCCACCTTCTTATTTCCTATCAATCCTTTCCCTTCCTACACTTTCTCTACCTCCTTTTCCTTCTCAGCCCTTCCCTTCCTTCCCTTCGTCCCCATATTATTACCCTTGCTTTCCTACCTCCACCCATCCGTCTCTGCCTCCTCCTTTCCTTCCCTACCTCCTTCAGCTCTCTGCCTCCTCTCTCCTTCTCCTTCCTCTCGTCTGTTTCACTCTCTGACCTGTGGACTCATACAATTGGACGGCAGAGCTGCGGTTCGTCTGGATACAAAACTTGTAACGCAGAACAAACGGTTCGGTTGAATGTGATGATTGAATCAGTCGGATCATAATCAAGTGTCAAATTTAAACGTTTTGTGAAACGTTCTTCTCATGGAGACAAACCGCAGCAGTAGATGCATCCCGGGCGTCTTTGTCTCTGATGTGTCCATTCTTCTCTCCCATGATGCTGAGCAGACAGTGGGCGTGGCCTGTGCCTGTCAGAGGTGTGCGTCACCGTGGCCAGTCAGATCGTGGAAGCGATGGACCGCAGTGCCGACCCGTGCCACGACTTCTACCAGTTCGCCTGCGGAGGCTGGATGAGGAAGAACCCGCTGCCGGACGGACGGTCGCGCTGGTCCACCTTTAACAGCATCTGGGAGCAGAACCAGGCGCTGCTCAAACATCTGCTGGGTAAGACAGTCGAGTGGAGTCCAGGACCCCCACCTTGTGGGGTCACGAGATGATTTCCAGAAATCAGATGCAATTTTAAAAAAATTAGGGACAGTTTCATTTTACCATAGATGTTACAAAAGATGAAGGTAACATCTGTACTCCACCTGTTCTCCACCTATACTCCACCTGTACTCTATCTTTACTCAACCTGTACTCTACCTGTTCTCCACCTGTACTCTATCTTTACTCCACCTGTACTCCACTTGTACTCTATCTTCATCCACCTGTTCTCTACCTGTTCTCCACCTGTACTCTATCTTTACTCAACCTGTTCTCTACCTGTTCTCCACCTGTACTCTATCTTTACTCCACCTATTCTCCACCTGTACGCTATCTTTACTCCACCTGTTCTCCACCTGTACTCTATCTTTACTCCATCTGTACTCTATCTTTACTCCACCTGTTCTCCACCTGTACTCTTAGTGTTCTCCACCTGTACTCTATCTTTACTCCACCTGTACTCTTAGTGTTCTCCACCTGTACTCTATCTTTACTCCACCTGTTCTCCACCTGTACTCTATCTTTACTCCACCTGTACTCTATCTTTACTCCACCTGTACTCTATCTTTACTCCACCTGTTCTCCACCTGATCTCTATCTTTACTCCACCTGTTCTCCACCTGTACTCTTAGTGTTCTCCACCTGTACTCTATCTTTACTCCACCTGTACTCTTAGTGTTCTCCACCTGTACTCTATCTTTACTCCACCTGTTCTCCACCTGTTCTCAACCTGTTGTCCACCTGTACTCTATATCTACTCCACCTGTACTCTATCTTTACTCCACCTGTTCTCCACTTGTACTCCACCTGTTCTCCACCTGTTCTCCACCTGTACTCTATCTTTACTCCACCTGTTCACCACCTGTTCTCCACCTGTACTCCACCTGTTCTCCACCTGTTCTCCACATGTACCATATCTGTTCTCCACCTGTTCTCCACCTGTACTCAACCTGTTCTCCACATGTACTCTATCTTTACTCCACCTGTTCTCAACATGTACTCTATCTTTACTCCACCTGTTCTCCACCTCTTCTCCACCTGACTGATCACCGTGTGATCGGTTGTCTTCCAGAGAACGGGACGTTTAACGGCAGCAGCGAGGCGGAGAGAAAGACTCAGTCCTACTACTTGTCCTGTCTCAACACACAGAGGATCGAAGAGCTGGGAGCTCAGCCGCTCATAGACCTCATTGCCAAGGTGACCACTCAAACGGCCTGTCGCCATGGTCACAGCATCACTCAGGTGTCAAGAGGTTTATCTCCGCACCACAACATGTGGTGACATCACAGGACCCGGAGAGACGAAACTTTCTTTCGGCAGCTGAACTGGTCCTGACTTCTGGACAAATGTTGTTCTAGATGTTTAGAACATGTTTTCAAAGATTCAATTTCATTTAACAAACTTTTTAAAAAGAATCAAGACATGTTGAACGTGATTTAAATGATTAGGAAGATTTTTCGTTTTTTTTAACTACAAGACACAAAACTTTTATATAATATATGAGATTTTGTATTCATGACGTATGGAGGTGCTGAAATGAATAAACAGTATCAATAGTAGAAAACAGATCGTAGTGTAAAAGATGGTGTCATCAGTGGATGGTTTCAGCCCCATTTCAGAGGGAACAATGTTAAATTAAATATCAAGCATAGCAGATTGTTTTTATATATTTTAAAACGTGACTGGAGGGGTTCTTCAAGGGGATGTAACCAAACGCTAGTCTGTTTTTTTTAATTCAGTCATAACTACATGTAAAAGAAAGGTGGTGGTGATATCGTTACTGTAAACAGTTACATCATCAGCTTGTTTGTGGACTCTGCAGATCGGCGGCTGGAACATGACCGGTCCCTGGGAGAAAGAGAACTTCATGGAGGTGCTGAAGGTGGTTTCTGGTCCGTACAGAGCTCAGCCTTTCTTCAGTGTCGGAGTCAGCGCCGACCCAAAAAACTCCAACAGCAACGTCATCCAAGTAAGCCCCACCCCGATCTTGACCCCAGACTCCAGAACCAGACGGTCAACAAAGTACGAAGGTGACGGAGAAGCCAGATATGAAAAATGTTAACTGGTGAACTGGACTTTTTATGATTAATGAATCATGTTCACATCAGGTTTGGAACTCGACTCACTTACTGAACTAAAATGATGGTCTTGTTTGATCCAGCTGTTGATCTCCTCTCCAGGTCGACCAATCGGGGCTCTTCCTGCCCTCCAGGGACTATTATCTCAACAAGACAGCCAACGAAAAGGTGAGAATTCTTCAGAGTCAAGTTCGTTCAAATAGTTACAGCTGATAATCAGAACGATTGAGCGTGTGGACGTCCTGATGCCCCCAGGTGCTGGTGGCCTACCTGGAGTACATGGTGGAGCTTGGGATGCTGCTGGGGGGTGAGAGGAGCTCCACGCAGATTCAGATGCAGCAGATTCTGGACTTTGAGACGGCGCTCGCCAACATCACCGTGCCACAGGACCAGAAACGCGACGATGAGAAGATGTACCACAAGGTCACCATCGCGGAACTACAGGTGAGGTCAACAGCACCTGTTTCCACTGGGGGGCACCCCTGGTGTTTGGCTGCAGTACAGGTCATTAGCCCCGCCCCCTGGTGCCTGGCCGCAGTACAGGTCATAAGCCCCGCCTACTGGTGCCTGGCCGCATTACAGGTCATAAGCCCCACCCCCTGGTGCCTGGCCGCAGTACAGGTCATAAGCCCCACCCCTGGTGTCTGGCTGCAGTACAGGTCATAAGCCCCGCCTCCTTCTGTCATGTGAGGTCGTTCTTATCACTGATGTTTGTTTATGTGTTTCTGATCACTTTGCTTTTCATTAATTGATATAAAAACGTGTTGTTGTCTTTATATACAGTCGGTGATCGTCTTTATATACAGTCAGTGATCGTCTTTATATACAGTCAGTGATCGTCTTTGTATACAGTCGGTGATCGTCTTTATATACAGTCACTGATCGTCTTTATATACAGTCAGTGATCGTCTTTATATACAGTCAGTGATCGTCTTTATATACAGTCAGTGATCGTCTTCATATACAGTGAGTGATCGTCTTTATATACATTGATCGTCTTTATATACAGTCACTGATCATCTTTATATACAGTCACTGATCGTCTTTGTATACAGTCGGTGATCGTCTTTATATACAGTCAGTGATCGTCTTTATATACAGTCGGTGATCGTCTTTGTAGACAGTCAGTGATCGTCTTTATATACAGTCAGTGATCGTCTTTGTATACAGTCAGTGATCGTCTTTATATACAGTCGGTGATCGTCTTTATATACAGTCAGTGATCGTCTTTGTATACAGTCAGTGATCGTCTTTATATACAGTCGGTGATCGTCTTTGTAGACAGTCAGTGATCGTCTTTATATACAGTCAGTGATCGTCTTTGTATACAGTCAGTGATCGTCTTTATATACAGTCGGTGATCGTCTTTGTAGACAGTCAGTGATCGTCTTTATATACAGTCGGTGATCGTCTTTATATACAGTCAGTGATCGTCTTTATATACAGTCGGTGATCGTCTTTATATACAGTCGGTGATCGTCTTTGTATACAGTCAGTGATCGTCTTTGTGATCGTCTTTATATACAGTCAGTGATCGTCTTTATATACAGTCAGTGATTGTCTTTATATACAGTCAGTGATCGTCTTTATATACAGATCAGCAGTGAGATGCTCTGATCTCATCTCTGTCCCTCAGGGCTGCAGATGCTTCTGGGGTCACCGTGGTGACTGTTGCCATGAGCGGTTGCTATGTGCCTGCATCTCTGAGAGAGAGAGAGAGCGAGAGAGAGAGAGAGAGAGAGGTTAGATAACAGGTTATTATAAAAACATGTCTGATATGAACATGAAGGAGACGCAGAGACATGTGAGTCGAGCAGAACGACAGGAAAGTGAAACTGTTTCATGTCCTCAGATACTTCACTGCTTTATTCTTCTTATAGTTATATAGTTATAAAAAATCCATAAATAAAGGATGATGTTTTATTAAGACTATCGATCTATTCATCCCAGAGGGAAGATTCTCTAAACACATTAATGCAACAGTAACTCTGATCCAGTGACATGATACGTTTTATTAAACTACATCAACTCTTTTTATTTCTCATCTTTGATTATGATTTTACCTTATTTCAGTTTTTTAAACCAACACTTTAACTTTTGTTACTTACTGTAGTACTTTTACTGTAGTATTTGTGGCATTAGTACTTTCACTGTAGTATTTGTGGTATTATTACTTTTGCTGTAGTACTTTCACTGTAGTATTTGTGGTATTAGTATTTTAGTGTAGTATTTGTGGTATTAGTACTTTTATTGTTGTATTTGTGGTATTATTACTTTTACTGGCGCCCTCTGCTGTTTAAACACCAGAGTGAACCCTCTGTGTGTGTGTGTGTGTGTGTGTGTGTGTGTGTGTGTGTGTGTGTGTGTGTGTGTGTGTGTGTGTGTGTGTGTGTGTGTGTGTGTGTGTGTGTGTGTGTGTGTGTGTGTGTGTGTGTGTGTGTGTGCGCGTCTCTGAGGCGGAATGTGTGTCCATGTTCATGACATAATGATAATTATTATTAAACAGGTTGGTTAACAGCAGAACTCTAAGCTGATTGGTTACTTCACCGTAGCTTCAGCAGCTGAGGTTCACGGGTGTCGTAGTCTGCAGTGACCCTGTGTGACCTCTGACCCGGTCCCCTGCAGCTCCTGGCCCCGGCGGTGGACTGGCTCGACTACCTGCTGTCCTCGCTGTCTCCTCTGGAGCCGAACGACACCGAGCCCGTCGTCCTGTACACCAGAGAATACGTGCAGCAGGTGTCGGACCTCATCAACAAGACCGACCGCAGGTCAGAGTCCAACCCTGTCCACAGTCCAGTACCGTACACACCAGGCCCAGAGTCAGAGAGCTCACACCTCCGCTAAGGCTAACTAGCTAACTAACAAAGGCTAACTAACTTACTAACTAACTAAGGCTTACTAACTAACTAACTAACTCACTCACTCACTCACTCACTCACTCACTACCTCACTCACTCACTCACTCACTCACTCACTACCTCACTCACTCACTCACTCACTAACTCACTCACTCATTCACTCACTAACTCACTCACTCACTCACTAACTCACTCACTACCTCACTCACTCACTCACTCACTACCTCACTCACTACCTCACTCACTCACTCACTCACTACCTCACTCACTCACTCACTCACTCACTCACTCACTACCTCACTCACTCACTCACTCACTCACTCACTACCTCACTCACTCACTCACTCACTCACTCACTCACTCACTCACTCACTCACTACCTCACTCACTCACTCACTCACTACCTCACTCACTACCTCACTCACTCACTCACTCACTACCTCACTCACTCACTCACTCACTCACTACCTCACTCACTCACTCACTCACTAACTCACTCACTCACTCACTCACTCCCTCACTCACTCACTCACTACCTCACTCACTCACTCACTCACTAACTCACTCACTACCTCACTCACTCACTCACTCACTCACTAACTCACTTACTACCTCACTCACTCACTACCTCACTCACTCACTCACTCACTCACTACCTCACTCACTCACTACCTCACTCACTCACTCACTCACTCACTACCTCACTCACTCACTCACTCACTAACTCACTCACTCACTCCCTAACTCACTCACTACCTCACTCACTCACTACCTCACTCACTCACTACCTCACTCACTCACTCCCTAACTCACTCACTACCTCACTCACTCACTACCTCACTCACTCACTACCTCACTCACTCACTCCCTAACTCACTCACTCCCTAACTCACTCACTACCTCACTCACTCACTACCTCACTCACTCACTAACTCACTCACTCACTCCCTAACTCACTCACTCCCTAACTCACTCACTACCTCACTCACTCACTACCTCACTCACTCACTAACTCACTCACTACCTCACTCACTCACTACCTCACTCACTCACTCACTCACTACCTCACTCACTCACTCACTCACTCACTACCTCACTCACTACCTCACTCACTCACTACCTCACTCACTACCTCACTCACTCACTACCTCACTCACTCACTCACTCACTCACTACCTCACTCACTCACTCACTCACTCACTACCTCACTCACTCACTACCTCACTCACTCACTAACTCACTCACTACCTCACTCACTCACTACCTCACTCACTCACTAACTCACTCACTCACTCCCTAACTCACTCACTACCTCACTCACTCACTACCTCACTCACTCACTAACTCACTCACTCACTACCTCACTCACTCACTCACTCACTACCTCACTCACTCACTCACTCACTCACTACCTCACTCACTACCTCACTCACTCACTACCTCACTCACTAACTCACTCGCTACCTCACTCACTCACTACCTCACTCACTCACTCACTCACTACCTCACTCACTCACTCACTCACTCACTACCTCACTCACTACCTCACTCACTCACTACCTCACTCACTACCTCACTCACTCACTACCTCACTCACTCACTCACTCACTCACTACCTCACTCACTCACTCACTCACTCACTACCTCACTCACTCACTACCTCACTCACTCACTAACTCACTCACTACCTCACTCACTCACTACCTCACTCACTACCTCACTCACTCACTCACTCACTACCTCACTACCTCACTCACTCACTCACTCACTAACTCACTCACTACCTCACTCACTCACTACCTCACTCACTCACTACCTCACTCACTACCTCACTCACTCACTACCTCACTCACTCACTCACTCACTCACTACCTCACTCACTCACTCACTCACTCACTACCTCACTCACTCACTACCTCACTCACTCACTAACTCACTCACTACCTCACTCACTCACTACCTCACTCACTCACTCACTCACTCACTACCTCACTCACTCACTCACTCACTCACTCACTAAGGGCCTGGTCTGCACACGTGTTCTCTGTCTGTTCCCCATGCAGCGCCACCATCAGGTCAACATTGGAATTGGTCCAGTACCTCCTCTGGTTTATGACCACTCTTGACTAGCTAACGCTAGCGTGCTAACCGTTGTGTCTGTGTGTTCAGTGTGTTGAATAACTACATGATGTGGACTCTGGTTCAGAAGAGCGTGGTCAGTCTGGACCAACGCTTCGAGAACGCTCAGGACAAACTGCTGGAGAGTCTCTACGGAACCAAGAAGGTATTTATACCACAGATACCACTGATAGTACTGTTACTACTGCTAGTACTGTTAGTACTGTTAGTGCTGTTAGTGCTGTTAGTTCTGTTGGTACTGTTAGTACTGTTAGTTCTGTTACTTCTGTTAGTACTGTTAGTACTGTTAGTTCTGTTACTTCTGTTAGTACTGTTAGTACTGTTAGTTCTGTTACTTCTGTTAGTACTGTTAGTACTGTTACTTCTGTTAGTACTGTTAGTACTGTTAGTGCTGTTAGTACTGTTAGTGCTGTTAGTGCTGTTAGTACTGTTAGTACTGTTAGTACTGTTAGTGCTGTTAGTGCTGTTAGTTCTGTTAGTGCTGTTAGTACTGTTAGTACTGTTAGTGCTGTTAGTGCTGTTAGTTCTGTTAGTACTGTTAGTACTGTTAGTTCTGTTAGTACTGTTAGTACTGTTAGTACTGTTAGTACTGTTAGTGCTGTTAGTGCTGTTAGTTCTGTTAGTACTATTAGTACTGTTAGTACTATTAGTTCTGTTAGTACTGTTAGTACTGTTAGTACTGTTGGTACTGTTAGTACTGTTAGTTCTGTTACTTCTGTTAGTACTGTTAGTACTGTTACTTCTGTTAGTACTGTTAGTACTGTTAGTGCTGTTAGTACTGTTAGTACTGTTAGTACTATTAGTTCTGTTAGTACTGTTAGTACTGTTAGTACTATTAGTTCTGTTAGTACTGTTAGTTCTGTTGGTACTGTTAGTTCTGTTAGTTCTGTTAGTACTGTTAGTACTGTTATTTCTGTTGGTACTGTTAGTTCTGTTAGTACTGTTAGTACTATTAGTTCTGTTGGTACTATTAGTTCTGTTGGTACTGTTAGTGCTGTAAGTTCTGTTAGTGCTGTTAGTTCTGTTAGTACTGTTAGTACTGTTGGTACTGCTATAACTTCGACTGATACAGTTATTTCTCTCACTACAGCAGGTATAAATACTTGAAGGACACTGCGGTTGATAACCCTCCTTCCTGTCAGAGGTTCTCAGAGGTTTTGGTCTTGTTGTTGGAAATATGAGCTGGTGCAGCTTTAACTGGTCCTGACTTGTTCTACACTGGTTCTGGTTCTTCAATTCTTAAATGGGTCTTTATCTTTCTGTCTTTGGTTGGTACCAACTGGAGCTAACTGGTTGTGAGAGAAACCAAATAGTTGGTTATTTTAGTTAAACCTGTGGGAAACTGGTTCTAGCTATATGCAACACTGCCAGTACATCCTCCTGGCTGGTTCTCCATCACTTCGTTTATCTGGGTGTGACTGGTTCATTCTGGCACTGGTCCACATGTGTTTACTCTGTTTCTTACTGGCTGTTACTGGTTTTGGACTCCAGGAGGCTGTTACCAGTGCTGGTGTTTCAGGGGTCTGTAATTGTTTCTAACTTTATTCTAACTGGTCTGCCGCTACCTCGAGTAGGTTCTACCTGGCTGTGCTGGTTCTAAACGGAAGTATCCTGGCCAGTTGAAGCTCCCACCCATGCTGGTGCTAATGGGGAAGCTAACGGAGGAGACGCAAAGACTGACTCCAATAGTTCCTACTGCTTCTAACAGGTCTGCAACTAACTCAAGCTGGTTCTAACGGGTTTAACAGCCGCTCCTGGTTCTAACTGGCTGTTGCTGGTTTTGGACGCTGACATTGGACTTGTATTTATAGGAAACAAACGGTAAATGGTTTCCAACTGGTCTGTAACTGTAACTATCTGTTGGCTATTTCTTACTGGTGCTAATTGTATGTAACAGCTGCTAACTAGTTGTATTTGGGAGAAACTGGTTCTAGTGGGTTGTAACTGGATGTGGACTCCAGGAGGAGCTGGTGCTCATGAGGAACCGATCGATCTGAAATAGGTTCTAACTGTTATCTTATCCAAAGTGTCTCTACCTCTTTTTAACTGGTTGTAACTGGCTCTGACTGGTTGTAACTGGTCATGTTTGCTGCAGTCCTGCACCCCGCGCTGGCAGACCTGCATCGGGAACACTGACGACACTCTGGGCTTCGCTCTGGGAGCTCTCTTTGTGAAGGCAACGTTCGACAAACACAGCAAAGACATTGTGAGTCACTGTCCTGCTTTCACCTGCAGAAATAATGAGTGTGATCTGGTTACCTGCACCTGATACGGGTTTGCTCACCTCTCTCTCTCTCTGCCTGTCCGTCTCAGGCTGAGGAGATGATCAACGAGATCCGCTCGGCATTTAAAGAAGCTCTGGACCGACTCAGCTGGATGGACGACCAGACCAGACAGGCTGCAAAAGACAAGGTGCACAATGTGGACTGGTGGACCGGTGGAGGTAAAGATACTGTCCGGTCTGGTCTAACGGTTTTTGTCGGGCCCTTTTTAGGCAGATGCGATTTACGATATGATCGGATTCCCCGAATTCATCCTGGACCCCAAAGAGCTGGACGACGTTTACGACGGGGTGAGTGACTCATTCACCTGCAGACGGGAGGTAGCTGTTGGGCGAGTGGTGCGCTGCTGCCCCCTGCTGTTGAACGCCGGCACACACTTGTCTGATAATAGCTCCGTTGTTTTTCAGTATGAAGTGTCCGACGACAGCTTCTTCCAGAACATGTTGAACTTTTACAACTTCTCGGCGCGAGTGATGGCCGACCAGCTGAGGAAAACTCCCAACAAAGACCAGTAAGTCTTACACACCAGCACATGTCGGAGGGTTGAGAACCAGAGTCTGCCTTTAATTTGAGAGAAGGGTCGGATAGAGATTTTAAATTTATGATCCAGTCAATTCACAATTCACACAAAACCTCCTTAGCGATGATGTTTTCATAGGGAACAATTTAGCGTCTCTGTGAAAAGGTCTGAAGAAGAAACTTATTTAATGTGGAAGGTGAAATTAGATAATTTGTGAATACAACCCCTGTTTGATGGACTGGTAGGTAACTCCTGTCCTTGTTTCCTCTCCTCCTCTCCTTGTTTCCTCTCCTCCTCCAGGTGGAGCATGACTCCTCCCACAGTTAACGCCTACTACATGTCCACTAAGAATGGCATCGTCTTCCCCGCTGGGATTCTACAGGCTCCTTTCTACGCCCACGACCACCCAAAGTCTGCTCCCCTCTATATCTACATGTCTGTCTGTCTGTCTGTCTCTGTCTGTCTGTCTGTGATTTATGATTTATTTAGGACTCCTCACGTCTTTGGAGAAACCTATTTACCTCATTTGCACCGTGTGTTTCCAGGGCGCTGAACTTTGGTGGGATCGGGGTGGTGATGGGTCACGAGCTCACTCACGCCTTCGATGATCAGGGTGAGTCTGCGTCACTGGTCCCGTCCCTTCTGGACGTCATGATGTGGT
>NC_061525.1:24905000-24975000 GCF_022379125.1 Scophthalmus maximus
TATAAAGACAGTCACTGACTGTATATAAAGACGATCACTGACTGTATATAAAGACGATCACTGACTGTATATAAAGACGATCACTGACTGAATATAAAGACGTTCAGTGACTGTATACGTGAGTCAGTGTCAGCTGTCAATCATGACGTCCCAGCCCGTTTTATATCATAAAACAAAATGCCAAAAGTTATGGATTCATCCACCAAGTTTAGTCAAAATCCATTCAGTCGTTTTTGGGTAAACCTGCTTCTGTGTGTGTGTGTGTGTGTGTGTGTGTGTGTGTGTGTGTGTGTGTGTGTGTGTGTGGACTGAAGCAGTAAGAAGGATGAAGAAGAAGGGGGAGCTGGTGGAGGGGGACAGTACCACACTCATCGACATGGAAACCAAGCCGGAGAACAACTACGGCAGTATCACCATGGTAACAGCTGTCTCAGTGTGATCTCATCAGTAAAACGACGTCTGAGTGTCGGAGAGATCAATAACTCTGATCGTAGGAGGAGATTTAAAATGTGAAGTCATGTGGAGTCTCTCAGGGAAATGTTCTGGAGCCTCTTCAGTTAGAATTACTTCTTCAAATTACACAAGATGAAGAATATTACATTGACTTCAAAGATGTAAACATCACACAGACTGTGAACACAGAGAGTGTTAGCCTAGCTTAGCACAAAGACTGTGAACAGATAGAGAGTGTTAGCCTAGCGTGAGTGAACCGTTGTCCATTGAAACCCTATGAGGTCAGAAACCAGCAGCTCCAGTGTTTTTTAATGAAACTTTGTGAGTGTTTGTTTTACTGCGGCAGGAAACAGGAAGTGTTTGACGACGTGAGGCCGAGCTAATGAAACATTAGAGAACAGTAGATGTTTGTTCTGCTCTTCCTCCCGTCGCCGTGCTTATCATCAGCCTCATTACTGAGACACGGAGCAGCAGGAAGAGTGAAACCACACAAAGTGCTCGTCAGACTGATTCAAACGCTGATGGCGAGGGAAGATAAACGATCTAAACAGGACGAGGTCTCGTGCGTCCCTTTAAAATATCTGCAACTTTTATTTGTCTTCATTTGATTCTCATTTGTTCTTCTTGTCTGAAACAGAGCTTCTGTTCTGCTTCACTGCTCAGCTGTTTATCTGGCGTTTACAGATGTTTACGGATGTTTACAGTAGTTTACAGATGTTTACCTGGTGTTAACAGATGTTTACCTGGCGTTTACAGATGTTAACCTGATGTTTACAGATGTTAACTTGACGTTTACAGATGTTAACCTGATGTTTACAGATGTTAACTTGACGTTTACAGATGTTAATCTGATGTTTACAGACCTAAACTTGACGTTTACAGACGTTAACCTGATGTTTACAGATGTTAACTTGACGTTTACAGATGTTAACCTGATGTTTACAGACGTAAACTTGGCGTTTACATACGTTAACCTGACGTTTACAGACGTTTACCTGATATTAACCTGATGTTAGATGTTAACCTGACGTTTACAGATGTTAACTTGACATTAACAGATGTTAACTTGACATTAACAGATGTTAACCTGATGTTTACAGATGTTAACTTGACATTTACAGATGTTAACCTGATGTTTACAGACATTAACTTGACGTTTACAGATGTTAACCTGACGTTTACTGATGTTAACCTGACGTTTACAGTTGTTTACAGATGTAAAGATCAGACATGCTGATTCAGTTCTTATTTCCCAGAATGCACCTTGTCAGCCTCCGGACTGCAATGTGTTCAGCGACGGATCGACTCGAGTCGGTGAGTGAAGTGAACATGGAGTCGACTCACGTCATGTCAATCACAGAAGACGTCACATCAATGAAGGTTTGAATGTTATGCTCCCATTGGACAGATTTTGTGTTGGTGTGGGAGGAGCCACTGAGCTCTCAGAACGAGGAGAGTGCAGGTGTAAACCCTGCCCACCTGAAGTGGAGGGGGCAGTTTCTGAGAAGACTGAAACGCGCCGGACTGCTGCAGGAACAGGTGAGCAAAACAAACACTGCTGCTGCTTCAGGCGTCACGAGTCAAATCAAACAGGAGCGCTTTTGATCAGTGAAGCTGGAAACTGTGTCACATGACAGCAGCGCTCGAGGAAACAATCTGATCAGTAACCTAAGTAAACTCATCAATACCACTTAGACTCCACTTTTACACTGTGTTAAAGTGAACAAATGTTACAAATGTTTTTAAAAAAGTAACAGTGACGTGTTTAGATTTCGCCGCCTCTGTGCTGTTTGTTGTGTTGGATCTGATTTCAGGAAGAATGTGTGCTGATTGGTGGAGCAGCAAGAAAACGTTATTCTCCTCATCAAATAATTTACAATTATGGCTAAATGTGTTTGTCAGCCACTGGTCTGTCGGCCTTTGGAAACATTTCTTTAAAGCCACAGTGTGTAATTTTAGTAATTTTCTGGTGCCTTCTGGTGGTAAAATTGCAAACTGCACCCAACTGAGCAGCCAACAGGGGACACTTTATGGCGTTGCACCACTGATTCCGGTTTCCGTCAGCGTCTGAAAATTCAACGTGAACGTGACGTATTCTGGACCATTTAGTTCAACAAGCGTATTCAAGGACGTAGAAACATGGAGACTCACACGGAGGTCGGTCCACCTCATGGAACTATATTTAACTCTTACATGAACAGAGTTATGGACAATATATAACATTTCTGTGAATAAGTTCTTCTAAATATTACACACTGTAGCTTTAGTGGTTACTTTGAGTTTTGTTTGGTCCATCAGGTCCACGGCTTCCTGTGCCGTCGTGGACCGGCCAGGACAACTTGACTTGATTTTACCTCTGGAGAGCAGCTACTGCTGTGGACTGAAACGTCCCCTGAGGTTCACTGCACACTGACCGACCAGCACTAAAGAAACAGCCCGATGATTCAGATCTTTGACTTTCATGCCGGCAGCCCTACGAAATAGTTCTTACTCTCAGTCACATACTGTTTTGGTTTTAGGTTGTTCTCATCTCATGGTGATGTGAAGTGGGATGTTGTCTGTGTAACCATCACAAGAGACACAGTGTTTAAGCATGATGTGACTTGGTGGGAGCATAGAAAGAGAGAAAGGGAGTGGACCCAGTATGGACCCCTGTGGGACTCCACAATGGAGGATGAACAGTCATGAACTAAGGACAGAAATGAGTTGATTAGTTCCTCCTTGTTTCTCTCTGCAGAAGAAAGTCGTTCAGGCGAAGACGAGGGTTTGCTTCGTCCTCCTCAGCGCACCGTGGAGCGTCCTCTGTTACTACGCCGAGGAGATCAACCTGCGAGTCCCTCTGCAGGTAAACACTTCGTCCTCATCTGCTGCTGGAACCCAGATCGGTGTTCTGGCCTGGTTCCACCTGTGTCCTCTGTCCTCCTGCAGGTGGTCAACTCTCCGAACCTTACCTGGTCTGAACAGATGTTGTCCCGGCTGTCCCTCCCCAACCCTATGCTCCAGGATGTCCCCAACCCCCCACCCTGCTTCTACACCTGTGAGTTCAGGACCAACAAGCTGCAGAGGTGATCAGAAACACAAACAGACACGTCTGTTCTATTTCATCAACACAGCTGCGATTTGACGCTTTTGACATAGTTGTATTTCAAAGTATTGAAAGAAGTTGAAATGGAAGGAACAAGAGAAGCCACAGTTTCCATTTAAGTGTTGGTACAGTAAGAAGTTGATGTGTCAGTCGGAGTAATTTGTGCGTGACACAGTGGAAGTTGTTGTGAAAGGATTTGAAGTATCAGCAAAAGTTTAAATCCATTTAATCCAGTCTGTTTTACCAGGTTTCTGGGCAGCGACAACGAAGAGACGTTTTTCAAGACGACTCAGAGACACCAGGTGGTGAGTTCAGGAACCTGGGGCGCACTGAGCTCACATAATACATGAACACCAACTGTACAACACCAAGCCGGTGTTAGGTTGAAGCTATCAGGCCTCGGGTTTGTTTGCGTGTCAGTCAGTTGATTAAACAAACTTTATTCAATACGTGATCGCAGCACAAACTAGGTAATAAAGTTCATCTCTTAAAAGGTCAAAACTAAAATGTCTTTGATGTAACTGACAGATTTATGAATATGTAAATAGCTCTGCCTCTGTCTCCACCCCCCTCAGCTGCTCACCTGCAGCTCTGACTCATCAAACACACAAACCTCTTCTTGTTTTCTGTTTTGCTACTGTACGTTATGCAATGATGAGTGGTGATATTGGAGTCATTCAGGCGAAGATGTATTTTATGTGTCACTCACTACGTTAAAAACAAGAGTATCAGAAAACAGGAGCCTTCGTCATCAAACAGCTAGTGAAAGATATCTTCCTTGGTTGGACTCCTATGTAACCACATTACCACAGTGGCGCCACAAGGCTCCATGCTGGGGCCACTTATCTTTGCATTATACGCCACATCCTTGGGTCCAATTATCCGCTCCCATGGTTTTGTCATATCTCTGTTATGATATGTTGCCATGGCCCTCTATTCATGCACATTAAAACTCTTACTGATGGTCCAAAATGCGGTGTTGGCATGAACGAGTACGAACATGGCCTCAGTCAACACACTGTACAAACAGAACTGTGAACACAGAGATCATTTTTTTTTGTTTGGAAAAAACAAAGAAAAACCAAAAGAAAAACCAAAAAGCTTAAAAAACAGCCAGGGTCTTCTCCTCCTTCAATTTGAAGTTTTGGTTTTTCTCTCAATGTCCGTTGGCACCAAATGCTGCATTTCTGTTTTGTGTTATTTGTGATTTCAGAGGAGAAATATTCACAAAACAGAAAATCTGATACAATAACTGATTTTCGTTTTGTTAATCAGGTCAAATGTAAACAAGGAAAATCACAGAAAAATTAAATACCTCTAGAAGAATAAATACAAAAATAACACGAGCAGAGATATTAATTTGATGTGCCGTTATTCTAACATCCGTCGTGTGTGGAAACTCTTCACAACAGCGTCAGGGTATTTAACACAAGTGAGAGCTGCACATCATTAGATCCTGGTCCTGGTCTGAACAGGACCGTCAGCCACACTCCCCTCTGATTGGCTCAGAGATAAAAGTCCTCCTCAGAGTCCAGGATGCTTCAGTCAACATATGGATGCTGCAGGCGGTGACGCCTCCTCTTCAAACACCATCTGCAAACACACACACACACGTCCTCAAACACACACGTCCTCAAACCACATGTAGTTGCTTGTAGTTGCTTTAACAACTTGTGAAAGTTTCCAATGTACTGTGAAAATACAACAACAGTAAAAGCTGCAAATTAAAATTCCTAGTTGAAGGTTAAAAAGGTGATAAAGAGGATATTCAGATCTCGCTTGCATCTCACACCAAGAACACCTCCGAGCCCCGTCCTGTTCTCCCACCGTGTCGTCCGTACAGACTGTGGGTGTTTGTGTAGCCAAATGAAATCAGCCCCTGAAAACACAACCAGACGCACAACTGGATGAAGTTGTCTCTCTATTGCGCAGGACAGCCAACGGAACAACGACCCAGCTAGCTGCCTTACAAACTCTCTCAGTGAGCCTGTATGGCAGCATAGCCGTTCTGTGTAGCCCATACAATGAATAAAGATCACAGCAGGTGACTGATCGTTGACAGAGTTTGAAAAATGTTGCAGCGACGGAAATTAGCTTCGTCCGCCCGGGTTCAGGTCGTCTGCCGATCGGAGCTGCGCTCATATCAGATCGGGACGGGTCGGATGGGATCAGATCAGATGGGATCAGATGGGGTCAGGTCTGGATCTGGAGTCCTCCCTGCAGTGACCGTGTCCTGTGCTTCCAGCTGTATGAGATTCTGGCCCGGACTCCGTATGGTTCTGTGAGCAAGGGGCAGGTAGGAATCGACCGGCTGCTGAGTGAGCAGGTGTTCACTGACGCCTACCCGCTTCACGAGGTGAGTTTCTGAGAGACAAACTCTTCTTCCTGTTTCCACGCAGCTGGAGAATATGCCAAACAGCCTCTTTCTGCTCTAAATGATCATAAAGTTCTTCTTTCACATTCTGTCTGCAGGGCCGTTTCAAGCTGCCGACCCCCCAGATGTCGCCACAGTCTTTCAGTGTCAGACAGATCCTGTATGCGTACTGGGCCAAGTGGTCCTGCTGGACCCGCTACCAGCCCCTGGACCACATAAGGGAGTACTTCGGAGAGAAGATCGCACTTTACTTTGCCTGGCTCGGTAACACTGACAAACTATGGTCAAATGTTGGGTTCTATAGCAACTATCAGGTTCCAATAGTCTCTGATTGTAGGTTTCCATGGTAACTGTGTCTGACTGTAGGTTTCTATAGCAACTATCAGGTTCCAGTAGTCTCTGACTGTAGGTTTCCATGGTTACTGTGTCTGATTGTAGGTTTCTATAGCAACTATCAGGTGGCAATAGTCTCTGACTGTAGGTTTCCATGGTAACTGGTTGACTGTAGGTTTCTATAGCAACTATCAGGTTTCAATAGTCTCTGACTTTAGGATTCCATGGTTGACTGCTGGTTGACTGCAGGTTTCTATGGTGACTGTGTCTAACTGTAGGTTTCTACACTGCTTGGTTGGTCCCGGCGTCTCTCGTTGGGACTCTGATCTTCCTGTTTGGTCTTTGGCTTATGTTCACTGATGTTCCAGCGTAAGCACAAACTTTAAAGTCACATCTCAACGTAACTAGTAATGTGAGGACCATCAGCTATATCCAGAGTTTGTGTGTGTGTGTGTGTGTGTGTGTGTGTGTGTGTGTGTGTAGGAAGGAGGTTTGTGAGAGTGGAGGCAGCTTTGTCATGTGTCCGACCTGTAACATCTGCTCTACCTGGAACTACTCTAGCATCTGTCTCACCTACAAGGTACCTGTCTGTCTGATCGTCTTTTTTGTCCACCTGTCTCTCTCTCTGTTTACCTGTCTGTCTGACCACCTGTCTCTCTCTCTTCAGGCAGGTATTCTGTTTGATAATGGAGGAACAGTGTTCCTCAGTGTCTTCATGTCTCTGTGGGCCATCACCTTCCTGGAGTACTGGAAGAGAACGTGTTCGGCTCTGTCTCACCGCTGGAACTGCTCTGAATTCGAGGACATCGAGGTGAACGACTGATCCATCCATGTTCCAGTTGCACTGATAAATGAAAACGTGTCATGTGATGTCAAGTGTGACCTCTAACTCTCATCCGTCCCCTCACAGGAGCGACCTCGTCCGGAGTTCACGGCCATGGCACCGATGACCATGAGGAACCCGGTGACCGGACTAGAGGAACCTTACTTCCCTGAAAACCAACGATTCAACAGAACTTTAAGTGGCTGCATGGTCATCGTCGTCATGGTGAGTCTCCTGACCTCTGACCCTTTAGATCTATGACCTGACCTTAAAAGCGTTGTGTCAGTTCAGTGTGATGTTACATGTCTGGAGTGTGTGGTCTGTCTCGTGGTTGTGTGATTGACTTTCTGATGAGAGATATTGTGCCACTGGACCCCCGGGTCATAAGGACGTGAATCCACATATTCATACGTGTTGAACTGTGTGCAGATCACTGCGGTGTTGATATGCCTCATCGCCATCATACTGTACCGCTCCATCGTCGGCATCATCATCTATAAGTCCAGCAACAGCTTCGTCAGCTTCTCAGTGAGTTTGACGCAACGCAACGCAACGCAACGCAACACAACACAACACAACACAACACAACACAACACAACAACAACACCACAATGTGACAACAACAACCACAATACAATGTAACAATAACAACAACAAAAAACATGTCCCTTAATAAGATGTGACAGAAATAACAGAGGCTCGAGGATGTTTCCCTGAGGGACTCCAGAAAATACAGACTTCCCTTTTCTGTAACTTTTCTTATATCTACGTGATTAAAAAGTGTATTTTCTGTGTGTGTGTGTGTGTGTGTGTGTGTGTGTTCAGGCTGGGAAAATCGCCAGTATTACGTCATCAGTGTTGAACCTGTTGCTCATCCTCATGTTGTCCAGGGTTTACTTTGCTCTGGCCCACATCCTCACCCGCTGGGGTGAGTCCCACCTTCATCCTCACCCTCCTCAAGTCAGTCACTTGATTTCTTTAATTTATTCACTTATTGTTCGTTTATTCATTGTGAGATTTGCTATTTATTTGTCCATTCATCACTTGCCTGTGACGTAGCTTGTGTTGTGCATCAAATCTTTAATGTGACCTGCAAACAGATGATAATAGCTTATATTGTCCAGATGGAACATCTACACATTCTTTTCATAGTTTAGTTTTGTTTCTTTCTCAAAAAAATATAAAGTATTTTTATGTTCTTGTTTTTTGTTTCTGGTTTTTTACATGAGTTTCTTGTTTAATTTAGAAACTTTAACAAGCGAATCAAATAATTATTAGAGGAAATTACCATCTATGGGTATTTCTCTGTACATAGTTTATCATTAAGTAAAAACATGCTAGACGACGATGATGTGTATAAAGATGATGATGTTGACGTTTCTGTGTGCGTGTGTGTGTGTGTGTGTGTCAGAGATGCATCGCACGCAGAACAAATATGAAGACATGTTCATCCTCAAAGTTTTCATCTTCCAGTTTGTCAACTTCTACTCGTCTCCAGTTTACATTGCCTTCTTCAAAGGCAGGTGAGAACTGCTCCGGCCAATCAGCACAGGCCTGTTTCGTTCACCCAATCAGAAAAACCCTTTTCTTCATCTTTCCTATTTTTCCTTCTCTTCTTCTCTGCATGTATTTCAGGTGATATTATTGGCTGATTCTCAGTTTTTCCCTTTCAAAATAAAAGTGATTAAAATAAAACCTCGGGACATTGTCAGTTGATTTGTGAACTAGAGGAGCACCAGCGCCTCCTGCAGGCTGACACCTGTTCTCACAGCTCAAACGTGTCAGAAGGGGAGAATGTTTCCATCTGATGGATTAATAACAACATCAAGACATTAGACATGAAACGTAAATATATATATTTATATATATGTGTTTGTTTTCTGTGTTCAGGTTTGTCGGTTACCCTGGAAACTACAACACTCTGTTTGGAGTTCGCAATGAAGATGTGAGTGACAAATGACATCATACCTGTACAGAGTAGCTGCAGCCCTCACAAATAATACATAACAATAATACTAATACTCAGATGTTTCTGTATAAACAGATTCTGTAATCTGTTGGTCGTGTATATTCTTTTGGTTTATAGAATAATTGTTTGTGGTCGTGTGACAGTGTGGAGCAGGTGGATGTCTCATTGAACTGGCTCAGGAGCTGCTGGTCATCATGGTGGGAAAACAGCTGATCAATAACATCCAGGAGTTCATCGTCCCGTAAGCACAGACACACGTCGCTGATCGTCTTTATATACAGTCGCTGATCGTCTTTATATACAGTCAGTGATCGTCTTTATACTGTCAGTGATCATCTTTATATACAGTCAGTGATCGTCTTTATATACAGTCAGTGATCATCTTTATATACAGTCACTGATCGTCTTTATACAGTCGCTGATCGTCTTTATATACAGTCAGTGATCGTCTTTATATACAGTCGCTGATCGTCTTTATACAGTCGCTGATCGTCTTTATATACAGTCAGTGATCGTCTTTATACTGTCAGTGATCATCTTTATATACAGTCAGTGATGGTCTTTATATACAGTCGCTGATCGTCTTTATACAGTCAGTGATCGTCTTTATATACAGTCGCTGATCGTCTTTATATACAGTCAGTGATCGTCTTTATACAGTCAGTGATCGTCTTTATATACAGTCAGTGATCGTCTTTATATACAGTCAGTGATCGTCTTTATATACAGTCAGTGATCGTCTTTATATACAGTCAGTGATCGTCTTTATACAGTCAGTGATCGTCTTTATATACAGTCGCTGATCGTCTTTATATACAGTCAGTGATCGTCTTTATATACAGTCAGTGATCGTCTTTATATACAGTCAGTGATCGTCTTTATACAGTCAGTGATCGTCTTTATATACAGTCAGTGATCGTCTTTATACTGTCAGTGATCATCTTTATATACAGTCAGTGATGGTCTTTATATACAGTCGCTGATCGTCTTTATACAGTCAGTGATCGTCTTTATATACAGTCGCTGATCGTCTTTATATACAGTCAGTGATCGTCTTTATACAGTCAGTGATCGTCTTTATATACAGTCGCTGATCGTCTTTATATACAGTCAGTGATCGTCTTTATATACAGTCAGTGATCGTCTTTATATACAGTCAGTGATCGTCTTTATACAGTCAGTGATCGTCTTTATATACAGTCAGTGATCGTCTTTATACAGTCAGTGATCGTCTTTATATACAGTCGCTGATCGTCTTTATATACAGTCAGTGATCGTCTTTATATACAGTCAGTGATCGTCTTTATACAGTCAGTGATCGTCTTTATATACAGTCAGTGATCGTCTTTATACAGTCAGTGATCGTCTTTATACAGTCAATGATCGTCTTTATATTCAATTCAATTCAATTTTATTTGTATAGCGCCATATCACAACATACATTGTCTCAAGGCACTTTACATAGTGAGGTCAATATTACAATATTACAGGGAAAACCCAACAAATCCCACAATGAGCAAAGCACTTGGCGACGGTGGAGAGAAAAAACTCTTTAAACAGGAAGAAATCTCTGACAGAACCAGACTCAGTTGTGGGCGGAGCTTCTGTCTCGACCGGTTGGGATGAGGAGAGAGAGGAGAGAGAGAGAGAGAGAGAGAGAGGAGCGAGAGAGAGAGGAGAGAGAGAGGAGAGAGAGAGAGAGGAGAGAGAGAGGAGAGAGAGAGAGAGGAGAGAGAGAGGAGAGAGAGAGAGAGGAGAGAGAGAGGAGAGAGAGAGAGAAGAGAGGAGAGAGGAAAGAGAGGAGAGAGAGAGAGAGAGAGGAGAGAGAGGAGAGAGAGAAGAGAGAGAGGAGAGAGAGGACAGTTGTACAACCGCCACTTATAATTAAAAAATACAATGATGTTGTTGTTATTATTAGTAATAATAATAGTAATAATAATAATAATAATAGTAATAATAATAATAATAGTAATAATAATAATAATAATAATAGTAATAATAATAATGACGGGTTTGGATCCTGCAGCTCTGGGGTCAGATCTACTAGGGGAGAGAGAAAACAGAGTAAGTGACATGTAATGTAGATACATGGGGGCAGAGAGAGAGAGAGAGAGAGAGAGAGAGAGAGAGAGAGGGAGAAGGAAAGAGTTGGAGAGGGAGAGAGAGATAAAGAGAAAGAGAGAGAGAGAGGGAGAGAGAAAGAGGGAGAAGGAGAGAACAGGAGAGGGAGAGAGATGCTCATGATATAAGTTCCCCCAGCAGTGTCGGCCTCTAGCAGCATAATGAAGAAATGGTTTATTAAACACCTGAGCAGCTCGAACTATAATCTTTATCAAAGAGGAAGGTTTTAAGTTGAACTCTAATGTAGAGATGTCGTCTGCCTCCTGGTTCCAGAGGAGAGGAGCCTGGTGGCTGAAGGCTCTGCCTCCCATTCTACTCTCACAGACTCTGAACCACAAGTAGTCCTGCGTTTACTGTCACTGATCGTCTTTATATACAGTCGCTTGTCGTCTTTATATACAGTCAGTGATCGTCTTTATATACAGTCAGTGATCGTCTTTATATACAGTCAGTGATCGTCTTTATATACAGTCAGTGATCATCTTTATATACAGTCTCTGAACGTCTTTATATACAGTCACTGATCGTCTTTATATACAGTCAGTGATCGTCTTTATATACAGTCAGTGATCGTCTTTATATAGTCAGTGATCGTCTTTATATACAGTCTCTGATCGTCTTTATATACAGTCAGTGATCGTCATTATATACAGTCAGTGATCGTCTTTATATACAGTCAGTGATCGTCTTTATATACAGTCAGTGATCGTCTTTATATACAGTCAGTGATCGTCATTATATACAGTCAGTGATCGTCTTTATATACAGTCAGTGATCGTCTTTATATACAGTCAGTGATCGTCTTTATATACAGTCAGTGATCTTCTTTATATACAGTCTCTGATCGTCATTATATACAGTCAGTGATCGTCTTTATATACAGTCTCTGATCGTCATTATATACAGTCTCTGATCGTCTTTATATACAGTCTCTGATCGTCATTATATACAGTCTCTGATCTTCTTTATATACAGTCTCTGATCGTCATTATATACAGTCAGTGATCGTCTTTATATACAGTCTCTGATCGTCTTTATATACAGTCAGTGATCGTCTTCATATACAGTCAGTGATCGTCTTTATATACAGTCACTGATCGTCTTTATATACAGTCTCTGATCGTCTTTATATACAGTCACTGATCGTCTTTATATACAGTCTCTGATCGTCTTTATATACAGTCTCTGATCGTCTTTATATACAGTCTCTGATCGTCTTTATATACAGTCAGTGATCGTCATTATATAGTCACTGATCATCTCTATATACAGTCGCTGGCTTGACATGATAATATGTGACTTGAAAGAACAACTTGTGAGCTGATTTTGAGGTTTAATGAAGAATATAAAAGTCATGTGACTTATACGACAGAAGCCGTGAGAGAATCTTCACTCGTCTCTGAATTAAAGTGAAGGCTCTTTTTTTGGCAGGAAGTTGAAATCATGGTGGCAGAAGAGGAGGATGAGTCCGCGGCTGAGGGAGGTGAAGGTGGAGGGAGGGGAGGAGACTCAGAGGGCGGAGGTCTCTCCCTGGGAGGCGGACCACCAGCTGCTGGAGTGCGAGGGACTCCTGAGCGAGTACCTGGAGATGGGTGAGTCTCTGGCTGCGGGAGTGGGGGCTTGGGGTGGGGTATAAATCTGAGCTGTGACTCTTCATTTTCCTCGTCTTCCTCAGTGATTCAGTTTGGGTTCATCACCATCTTTGTGGCGGCGTGTCCTCTCGCTCCTCTCTTCGCTCTCATTAATAACTGGGTAGAGATTCGACTGGACGCTCAGAAGTTTGTGACTGAATATCGCCGCCCTGTGGTAGAGCGAGCTCAGGACATCGGCATCTGGTTACCCATCATGCAGTTCATCACACATGCGGCAGTCCTCACCAACGTAAGACTCTGTGATGCATTTCTGTTTTTGTGAAGACTAGTTAGAGATAAACGCCTTCTTCAACAAGCAGTTTCAACGTTTCCTAGCAGCCAATAGGATCTGACCTTTTCCAAACCTGTGGTTTTAGGCTTTCCTCATTGCATTCACCTCGTCCTTCCTGCCTCGTCTGTACTATCGCTACACCAGAGACAGAACACTGAGCGGCTTCGTCAACTTCACACTGGCAACATCGCCAGGCAACTACAGCAGAGAACAATCTGCCCCCTGCAGGTAGGCAACATCACAGCAGGTCCACGTGGCACTGATGTTGTTGATTGCTGACACAGCGATAAGGTCTGACTACAATGAATAAACACTCTGTCAGTCATGGGACTTGTTCTAAATCTTTGATTGGATTGGTCTGTCTTGAACCAATAATATCAGAGTGTTGTGTCTACTAGAGCAGGAGAAGTGTTTTTCAGTAAAGTCATCACAGGACGATAATGATGGTTGTTGTTGTTGTTTTCTGAAGGTATCTGGGTTTAAGGGATGAAAATGGTGAATACCGCCCAGAGTACTTCCACCTCCTCGCCATTCAACTCTCTTTTGTTATCATCTTTGAGGTCAGTGTCTCTCACACATCAGTTTATTGATGACTCGACTGAAACATTTTACCACCTGGTTCACCTGGTTCACCTGTAGTGTACTTGATCAGTTAACAAGTGAAGAAAGCTGCAGGTTTTGGTCCAGGTGAGTTTCTGATTGATCAGACTTGATCAAGGGTTTCCCTGTCTCTCTTCCCAAGCATGTGGTCTTCTTCATTGGCCGTCTGATCGACATGATGGTCCCTGACATCCCAGAGGAGGTGGAGATAAAGATAAAGAGGGAGCACTACATGGCTAAAGAGGCACTGGCAGAGAACCGGGTACAGTGAAACATTAACCGACTTTCAGTAACATGTTTTTTTAATCTATTCTAATTTGGTTTCATCTCAGTTCTAGTTGGATGTGTTTCTGTAAGTTATTGTATGTCATTGTGTATTTTCACACAGTCTCTATTAGAATTTGGTTTATTCCAGTGTCGTGTTCTGTGCTTCCAGACTGTGGGGAAAACCATGATTCCTGGTGAGCGGGACGCCCTTTCCAGCAGCCTGCGACAGCGTGGAACTAGACCCTCACCACCACTGAAGAACGAATCCCCTCCACCAAACCTGAAGGAGATCCCAGAGGAAACAGACTCAGACTCTAGACAGCAGCTTAGATGAAGTACAAGAGGACTCTGTCCTGGATTTCATCCCCTTATCTCAATATCCACCTATATCCTGACAGACCTACAACACCACTCTGAGACCTCTACAAGAACTGTGTTGACTCCTTATAGGTCCTCCAAGATCTTTTGCAGAACCTGCAAGAGGTAGAAAATACAGAGATATAAGACCTAGCTCTACAACAATTTCAATACTTTTTCTTGATATCTAAAAGATCTACCAGACCTCTGCTAGAGTTCGACAGGACAGACTTCTAAAACTCTACAAAATCTACATGTGTTGTATTGAACCTCTCCATATCCTACGAGCAAAGGGCCCAAAAGACCTACAAGATGTCTGTGAGAGCTGCACTTGAGCTAAACTTGAAGAACATCTCAATACAAGATCTACGAGACCTCTGCTCAACATCTAAAAGAACTACAACAGGATCCGTACATTTTCATCAAGAACTGTGGAAGAGGCTGACAAGACCCACAGGATGTTTGCAGGTTCTCTGCAAGACCTACAACCCCATAGTTGAATCTGTGCACAAGTCCTCTCTTAGATGTGTACAAGAACTACAGGAGTGTTGTTATGTCCCTACATGTCAAAACATAGATGAAATCTCTACATCTAGACCTTTTCACGAACTACAATATTTCTGGTTGATGTCTACAAACTCTTCTTATAATGTGCTGAGTCCTTACAGGTCCTACAGCAGCAATGCAAGAGGTCTATTAGACCAACAAGGTGTCTGAATTATCGTTCAATAGCAGCAGATGTGTGCAAGAATGAGAAGGATTCCGTAAGACTCCTGCAAAATGTGCAAGACCATCGCTAGATCTGTACAAGAGCTCAATGAGATGGGCAAGAGTCCTGCTAGATCCCTGCAAGTAATATGGGGTTTGAGTTGAACTTATCCTACAAGAGCTCCACAAGAATTATTTTCCATGTTTTGCCAGTCCAGTGAAAACACTGTACTTTTGGTCATTGATACAGTGCCCCTCTGTTTTATTACACATGAGCACATTTAAACCCATCATTTGTTTTGTTTACCAAATATGATGATGCAGACACGGTTGCTTAGCAATTATGACCAATTCAGTGTACACACATAAGCGTTATTTTTTCTAAGTTCACTGCTTATACTAACATCTCCTCTTACTATTTTTTTATTTGGTCTAATTTTACTATTATGTCATTTTTGTTTTTGTAGTTTTATGACATTTTATTTCATTTAGTTTCTATTGAAAAGCTTGGCAAGTACTATATGAATAAAAATATATTCTTATTATTATTATTATTGATGTATAACCTGAATCCTATTGATCATTTCTACCTGAACAACAACACAGTAGCCTACAATTTTGCCAAAAGACTAATCCAGACTAAACTTTGAGACCTAAATGTTTCATTCAAAGTTAGTCACAGTTTGACTTTAACTTTACAGATGTTTTAACAGGAAGTACTTTGCCATGTGAAAATGACGGTGGGAGTCTGTGTTTGGGACAAGAGCTGTAGGATGTTGAAAAGTAAGAAAACATCAGAATGGACTGATAGTTTTAATGTTAATTTGAGGCAAGGCAAGTTTATTTGTATAGCACATTTCAACAACAAGTGCTTGACATGAAACAGTAAAAGCTTTGGGAAGAAACACTTGAATCACATTAAAATTAAAACAATTAAAAAGATAATACAAAAACATGTCAAAGTAGAATAAGACAGGTGATAAAAGTTACGGTGCAGTACAAGAAATATATAGACAGTTAATTTACTGAAAGAGAAGTCTTCAGACCCGATTTAAAAGAACAGAGTTGCAGCAGAGTTTGTTCCAGATCTGTGGAGCACAGGAACTGAACGCTGCCTCCATGTTTAGTTCTGACTCTGGGGACAATGAGCAGACGAGTCCCAGACCCACTCAGAGGTCTGGATGGTTCAGAGCACAGCAGGAGATCAGAAATGTAGTTTGGCCCAAAACCGTCCAGTGCTTTGTAAAGACACAGTCTTCTTTGACAAACCATCGAAAAGGTCTGAAGACTGGAGTCATATGGTCTACTCTTCTGGTATGAGTGAGTTTAACAACAAGAGGTGGATATTTCCAAAAGTATATATTTTAAAAAAACATAGTAAAATGGCGTCAGACCCATTTGTCATTAAGAGAAGAATGAATAATTTGTGAGCGAGGCGTTGTTCGCGGTCAGGCGCGCTGCGGGCACCTCGGCCCGCTCCGTGTGTGACGTGAAGGACCTCCTCCTCCGACACACAGCAGCAGCAATGGCGGAGTACGACAGCTACGACGAGCGGGAGCGGAGCTACAGCAGCTTCGGCGGCGGCAGAGGGTGAGTCTCCCCCCGCCTGCCCGCGAGCCGCACGACACAGACCCCGGCGGGCCCATCGCCGTGTTTCCCCTCTGCTGTCCGCCCGCGAGCCTCGGGGGCGCAGGACGCCCAGGCCACGGAGCTCGACCCGCCCGGCACCTGCGGACTGGGGCGGGCCTGGGCGAGCGTTCGACGGGGGGAGGCGGCTGGGAAACACCGCGGTCCCGCCGCTAGCAGGCTAACGGGGCGCTAGCTGCGTGTTAGCACGGGGCGCTAGCTGCGTGTTAGCACGGGGCGCTAGCTGCGTGTTAGCACGGGGCGCTAGCTGCGTGCGGACGGTGAAACGAACGGACCCCCGTGGCGCGGGGTCGCCCCCGGAGCTCGGCGGTAAATTAACGGCAGTCTGTTCGGTGTTCGGAGCGGTGAACCGGGGACAGGAGGCCCCGCCCGCAGCGTGTGGAGCTGGCGGCGGGGCGGCAGCTGCAGACGAGCCCGCATGGCTGCATCATGTGTCCGCAGCTGCAGGTTCATCCGACGTGAGCTATCGACCCGCTTCAGTCGGTCATTGGTGCGTGGTGCGGGCAGGTGACGTTGTTTTACTCTGCGCTGCTGTTCGATGTTGATGATGATGATGATGAATGAATGAAAGTAGTGGATGAAGATTCCTGCGTTAGTGCGAGATGAGGTGACGTGACGTCTGCGGCTCGAGCAGGAAGCGGCAGGTTGTTTCAGCTGCACACATCGGACTCGTCCGTCCGTCGATCGATCGATCAGATTTTGTAAGAAGGAGAAACTTTGATGTCATGTCGCGGTGTTTTCTTCTGATGACGTCGTGGGACCAGGTGAGTCTTTCTGTGTTCTGAGCGAAGCTTCCGGCTCCACGTGGTCTCTGACCTCGTCTGATGAGTTGTTGTGAATGAAAAGTCTTTGCTTTCTAAAGGATCCATCTTCCCGACACCGGTGCTGATATCTGGACTAGAGCCGGACCGTTTGGGGGTCGACATCGATATTGGGGAGTACAGGGTTCCTGATACCGATACATGTAATTGAGGTTAGGTATTTTAGTTTAACCATGAACCTTATCATAAATAAAATAAAACATTGAAAATACTATAATAACCAATCTCCTCTTGTGTAAAAAATGTATTAATATGAATAATTCAAGAGCGGCAGGAAGAGAGGCGAAGGTCACGAAAAGAAACTTGTAGAGCTGCAACTGACGATTATTTTCATAATCAATTAATCTGTCGATCATTTTCTAGATTAATCGATTAGTTGTTTGGTCCATAAAATGGTTAAAGATGTCGATCGTGTTTCCCAAACCCCCAACATGATGTTTTGTTTTGTTCACACACCAAAGAACTTCAGTTTACTGTCACAGAGGAGCAAAGAAACCAGAAACGTATTGTATGAAAATATATTGATATATTTAAAACTCCATATATCGCCCAGCCTTACACTGAAGGAAACTTTCTTCTCTCTTGTTTCTCACCGGAGGATTATTCTGAAACAGCTCTGTACCCCCATATTAGGGATCGACCGATACAGATTTTTTAGGGCCGATGCCGTTACCAAGAAAGACACAAACCCACCGGGCGCTCCGTCCACTGCGACCCACGACTAAGCCGGCCGGAGCCAGCGAGAAGTCGTCGGAGGAGCGGCGGGGTGGGAGACATTGAATCCCCCTCCCGCTCGCCGGAGGAGAATGGAGAGTTGGGTACCCGGCGGGAGCGCAGCGTGGCAGCCTAGGGCAGAGGCACCACGACGGCACAGGGTAAATGGTTCCGGAGAGAGCGGGGCCGGGCCCGATAGGCGACTGGATCTGCCCTCCCAAAAAAAACTATCTGCGAACGTAGCAGCTGCGCATCGGCCGATGCTGATACACGTAAAAACGCAAACATCGGCCGACATTATCAGCCGGCCGATAAATCGGTCGAACACTACCCCATGTCCCATGATCCTCTCTGTGTCCCCCAGGTCCCGTGGCAGCAGTGGCCCCGGAGGCCCCGGAGGACCCAAGAAGCAGAAGGACCTGCCGTCGGAGCCCCCGTTCACGGCCTACGTTGGAAACCTGCCATTCTACGCGGTGCAGGGAGACATCGACCTCATCTTCAAAGAGCTCAAGATCCGCAGCGTCCGATTGGTCAGAGACAAAGAAACGGACAAGTTCAAAGGTCAGCCGAAAACAACCTCTTCCTGGTTTTGTCCTAACCAGGACGCCGTAGCTATGGAGCTTTCAACTCATGATCTTCTGTGTTCAAAGTTGTTCTGTTGCTGAGCGTGACGAAGTTGTGACGTAATCAGAAGCTTTAGCACTGAACTCAAATTGAGTAAATAAATTAAACTTTACACGCAGAAGAATCTTGTTATGAAAAAACAAACATTTAAAACAGTCACATGAAAATGGTCTCATCTCCGGGGAACGACCACGATCAGCTGATCTAGGGGCTCTCCACCCTGTCTCTGCTGTGGTCACAGGTCGTTTCCATGGTGTTCAGCTGTCGACTGCTTCCGCAGCTTCTTCAATTGGATTTCTTCAGTTTGTGTGATGATGATGATGATGATGATGATATTGTGTGACACTCTAACAATTTAATCCTGTTGGTTTAAGAGCGACGACGTTTGAAAAGGTCTGTCTTGGGGCCTATAAAAAATTGCGACGTAACAAAAATATATTGCGATATTATTTAATATTTATATTTTTTAAATCTCCTCTAAAGCACTTCATAAATGCACAATTTAACCTTTTTATGTATAAAATCACGGCAGTATGATGATTCTAGTCGTCCCCGAAACCTACGTTTGAATTAAAACATTCTTTAATCTTTATTATTTTCATAAATGGTTTCGATCGGGACAGGTGTTCCGCGCCTTTACAAAATTTTACGTGACATTTGCGGTATTTGCGACATAGTAATTTATTACATCTCATGTGCAATAAGCTGCGATACATGGAATATATTGTAGATACCGCCCACCACTACTCTGTGATGATAGATCTGCTGAGGAAGATCATGTGATGTGATTGACAGGTTCATTATTCATTTCATTCATTTACAGGAAACGACAGACTCGTCTGTTTTGAAACGAACAGAGATCAGCTGGTGTGTTATTGATCAGGTAACGAGGTCAACTCTCCTCTGATTGGCTCTTTTGTCTCGTCAGGTTTTTGTTATGTGGAGTTTGAAGACCTGGAATCTCTAAAAGAAGCTCTGACGTACGACGGAGCTGTGAGTACCTGAACGTCACGATCTTAAAATAACGACAGACAATGAGTTTTATTGTTCAAGTGACTGAAGCACAAACTGGGGTCATCCCGCTGACGTGACCTGTGACCTCTGACCCCTGCAGCAGCTCGGTGAGCGGTCGCTTAGGGTCGACATCGCAGAGGGTCGGAGGCAAGAGCGAGGAGGAGGAGGAGGAGGCGGCTTCGGCTTCAGGAAAGATGAAGGTAGAGGTACGAGACGTGTGCGCGCGTGCCTGCGCGCGCGTGTGCGTGCTCGTGTGTGCGTGTGTCTGACATTTGAATCTTCTGCTCTGTATATTCTTCACAACACGACTCTCCATCCATTCATCATTTCACCCCCCCTCGCTTTTTACACACACACACACACACACACACACACACACACAAAACCAGGTTGGAAGTAGGTTCATAAAACACTACAGAGATTAAGTGTCTTCTCTCTAACATCTCCGCTCTGATTGGCTGATGGCCGACTAACAAGCTCTGCCTCTTCAGTGCTGTCCTTCCAGAGGGAGGTGTTGCCACCTCCTCCTGTTTCCTCCTCTCCTTGTTTCTTCCTTGTTTCTTCTCCCCTCTCGTTGTCTCCTCTCCTCTCTCGTTTCCTCTCCTCTCTCTCTTCCTCCTCTCGTTGTCTTCTCTCCTCTCTCGTTTCCTCTCCTCTCTCTCTTCCTCCTCTCGTTGTCTTCTCTCCTCTTGTTTCCTCTCCTCTCTCTCTTCCTCCTCTCCTCTCTCTCTTCCTCCTCTCGTTGTCTTCTCTCCTCTCTCGTTTCCTCTCCTCTCTCTCTTCCTCCTCTCGTTGTCTCCTCTCCTCTCTCGTTTCCTCTCCTCTCTCTCTTCCTCCTCTCGTTGTCTTCTCTCCTCTCTCCTTTCCTCTCCTCTCTCTCTTCCTCCTCTCGTTGTCTCCTCTCCTCTCTCGTTTCCTCTCCTCTCTCTCTTCCTCCTCTCGTTTCCTCTCCTCTCTCTCTTCCTCCTCTCGTTTCCTCTCCTCTCTCTCTTCCTCCTCTCGTTGTCTCCTCTCCTCTCTCGTTTCCTCTCCTCTCTCTCTTCCTCCTCTCGTTTCCTCTCCTCTCTCTCTTCCTCCTCTCGTTGTCTTCTCTCCTCTCTCGTTTCCTCTCCTCTCTCTCTTCCTCCTCTCGTTGTCTCCTCTCCTCTCTCTCTTCCTCCTCTCGTTGTCTTCTCTCCTCTCTCGTTTCCTCTCCTCTCTCTCTTCCTCCTCTCGTTGTCTTCTCTCCTCTCTCGTTTCCTCTCCTCTCTCTCTTCCTCCTCTCGTTGTCTCCTCTCCTCTCTCGTTTCCTCTCCTCTCTCTCTTCCTCCTCTCGTTGTCTTCTCTCCTCTCTCGTTTCCTCTCCTCTCTCTCTTCCTCCTCTCGTTGTCTTCTCTCCTCTCTCGTTTCCTCTCCTCTCTCTCTTCCTCCTCTCGTTTCCTCTCCTCTCTCTCTTCCTCCTCTCGTTGTCTTCTCTCCTCTCTCGTTTCCTCTCCTCTCTCTCTTCCTCCTCTCGTTGTCTTCTCTCCTCTCTCGTTTCCTCTCCTCTCTCTCTTCCTCCTCTCGTTGTCTTCTCTCCTCTCTCGTTTCCTCTCCTCTCTCTCTTCCTCCTCTCGTTGTCTCCTCTCCTCTCTCGTTTCCTCTCCTCTCTCTCTTCCTCCTCTCGTTTCCTCTCCTCTCTCTCTTCCTCCTCTCGTTGTCTCCTCTCCTCTCTCTCTTCCTCCTCTCCTCTCTCTCTTCCTCCTCTCGTTGTCTCCTCTCTCTCTTCCTCCTCTCGTTGTCTTCTCTCCTCTCTCGTTTCCTCTCCTCTCTCTCTTCCTCCTCTCGTTGTCTCCTCTCCTCTCTCGTTTCCTCTCCTCTCTCTCTTCCTCCTCTCGTTGTCTTCTCTCCTCTCTCGTTTCCTCTCCTCTCTCTCTTCCTCCTCTCGTTGTCTTCTCTCCTCTCTCGTTTCCTCTCCTCTCTCTCTTCCTCCTCTCGTTGTCTTCTCTCCTCTCTCGTTCCCTCTCCTCTCTCTCTTCCTCCTCTCGTTTCCTCTCCTCTCTCTCTTCCTCCTCTCGTTGTCTCCTCTCCTCTCTCTCTTCCTCCTCTCCTCTCTCTCTTCCTCCTCTCGTTGTCTCCTCTCTCTCTTCCTCCTCTCGTTGTCTCCTCTCTCTCTTCCTCCTCTCGTTGTCTCCTCTCCTCTCTCGTTTCCTCTCCTCTCTTGTTTCCTCTCCCCCCTCTCTTCCTCCTCTCCTTGTCCCCCCCCCCGGGTGTTAACTCCGCCTGTCCCCTGCAGGACGAGGAGGAGGAGGAGGAGGAGGTTTCCGTGGTTCTTCCAGAGGCGGGAGTGGACGTGAGGACTTCGAGCCGGCGGGAGGACGATCGGACAGAGAGTTCAGCGGCTCAGGTTGGACAACAGCAGATCCCAGCCGGCCAATCACAACAGGGTTGGGCTGCAGCCAATCAGACGGCAGGAGAGAACAGACAAACGTTGACAAATGAAACTATAATAAACTGAAGTGAACAAGGTTGAGAGATCTAATATGCTAAGCTACGAGCTAATAGTTTTTCTACAAAGCTAACATTAGCATTAGCAGCTGATCACTCACTGATCGAACGTTTACTCTGGTTTCGCGGTTAGCATGCTAACCAGCTAGCTCCGGCTCGTCAGGCGTAACGTTAGCAACAGTGATGCATATTAAAACCTTGAAGTTGACAGAACGTCGTCTACGCGTTTGTCTGACCCTGGATCAGTTGACCTAAGACCCCAGAGCTCCTCCTGCTGAGGCAGCTATACCCTTTTTTTCTTTCTTTTTTTATCCCCTTCCCATCATGCCTTTCACCTCAACCATCTCATGCTTGTGTGTCACGTTTCAGGAACCAAAAGCCGCAGGTCACCGGAGTACATCTGCTGACTTACCTGTCTGTCTGTCTGCCTGCCTGTCTGTCTCTCAGCAGGTTTTAGAGATGACGACTTCAGTGGCCGGACTCGGGGCGGCGGTACCAGTCGCCCCTCTGACAGGAGGGGGGCAGGAGGAGCAGGAGGAGGAGCAGCAGGAGGAGGAGCAGGAGGAGCGGGTCGCTTCAGAGACGGACCTCCTCCTGCTGACTTCAGGGAACCGTCTGACGGTATATAAACAGGATCAGTGACTGTATATAAACAGGATCAGTGACTGTATATGACTGATTATATATATATATATATATATATATGTTGTGTGTTATAGAGGAGCGAGCACAGCGGCCTCGGCTGCAGCTGAAGCCTCGGACCGTCTCTGAGCCCCTCAACCAGGTCGCCAACCCGAACTCCGCCATCTTCGGTGGAGCCAAACCGAGAGAGGAGGTGATGATCCCCAAAGAGAAGCCTTGAGAGACTGAGGCCGGGGGGAGGAGGGGAGGGCGGAGGGGGGGAGGGGGAGGGGGGGGGGGGCGGGGAAAAGGAAAAACCGGTAACGGGACGAGTGTCGAAGCCTCAGTTAGCATTCCTTCCTGACAGACAGACAGTAAGCGAACGGGCACAGCCCTCTTCCTCTTCTTCTTCCTCCTCTTCCTGTTTGACTTCACTTCAGCAGAATATGTATTTAGTCAGAATGAAAACGAACACACTGATGAATATTAACCTGTAAACTCACGAAGAGCAGCTTGTTGCATGTCTCGGCCCCGCCCCCCTCATCATCCCCGCTTACTGTGATGTCATACCAGCTTCATCCAGTGCCCCCCATCCTCCTCGGCCATATTAGGGTCAAAGGTTGTCCACCATTTCCTCTCCCACAGAAAGAAGCTCAGCGGTTCAATGACCTGTAAAGGCTCCAGCCCCGCCCCCTCACCCTGATTGGTCATTGACTCGCCAATCAGCTTTTGCAGCTTTGATCTAAAAAAATCGTTTCACGCGTTTGATTAAATCACCTTGTCGTCCCGGGTGGGCGGGGTTTCACCTGCGTCAGGAGAGACCTTAGCTCCACCCCCAGCCATGCCCACCAGTATCAGCTGATCACTGACAAAAAGTTTTAAAAGGCAATGGCCTTATTTCTGTTCCCATGATGCACTGGTCCTGCGTTCAATGTCTGTAGGATACTCCTTTATCTGGCAACCCCGTTAACTGTCTCTATGCCGCTGTGTTCAGGTGCTGAGGGAAAAAGAAAGGGAAAAATCGGTTTTCCACCAGTTGGAAACATTTCAGAATGACGCTGAGCAGCAACCACAGAACGCAGCACAGCTTTCACAGTGGGTGGGAGGGGGCGTGGTCTACAGGCCCGTTGTGTCCAATCAGATTCCCTGTCCACACTGAACGCTGAGATGTGTCCTTTGATCCACACAGAAAAGTTCCCCTGAAGTGGATCCAGTAAAGAAGAAAAAAAAACAGGGATGAAGGAAAAGACGACGAGACTTTTCTCTCGTCTGAACAGCTGCTGCGTTCCATTATTTATATATGTATATGTATGTATGTGTATATATGTGTGTATGTATATATATATGTGTGTATATATATATATATATATATATGTGTATGTATATATATATGTGTATGTATGTATATATATGTGTGTGTATATATATGTGTGTATGTATATATATGTATATATATGTGTGTATGTGTATATATATATGTGTGTATGTATATATACATGTGTATGTATATATATGTGTATGTATATATATATGTGTATGTATATATATATACATGTGTATTTATATATATGTGTGTGTATGTGTATATATATGTGTGTATGTATGTATATATGTGTGTTTATGTATGTATGTGGTAGTGGGACGCAACAACGCACTTTTTATTTTCACTTGTTTTCTCCTTTTCATTCACATTCAGTTTTTTTCATCTTCCATCAGTTTTTCACTTCTTCTTCGTCTCGTCGTCCGTGTTCACGTCTTTTCTTCATGTTTGTTTTCTCACTCTTATTCTTCCCAGTTTTCCGTTGTGAAGTGTTCGCAGTAGGAAGGAATGAGGGGACAGAAAAGGGGGAAACACTTAGAACATGGAAGTAAAACAAACGCAGGATGAAAAAAAATTCTTCCCTGATTTAATTTTTTTCTTTTTGCTCCCTGTTTTCTTTCTTCACCTCTTTCTGTTTCTCCGCTGTTCTTCATCTGTCTTTGTTTGCAGCCCTGAGTCATTTCACCCTGCGACAGCCTCCCAGCCAGACGGTGGCGCTAACGCGACGTGTCGCCGACAGACAAGAAGAAATTTAAAGTCATTCTCCTTTTTTCTTTTCTTTTTTTATGTTTTGTTTCTCCTCCTCTCGTTGCTTCAGTGTGGATCACGTGGAGGTCGACACCCGCCGAGAAAAATTCTACAAAACGAGCTTCAAAAGTCAAAATGATGAATTATTGTACAGTTGTAGTTTTTTTGGTTTGTGGTTTCCTGTAGTCCTCCATCTTTAAAACCTGTAGGCAGAACTGAAGGGACTGGACCTGACACCTGGTCCAGTGGAGGTCCGCAGGTCTCAGCGTGGACCAGGATCAGGTCCGGGTCTGTAGTGGATCATGTGAACAGGAATTAAACCCTCAGTATTTTCAGTCTGCGTCGCTTCTCAGAACATTTGTGTCGCTTTGTTTCCCAGGACGTTAAAAAGGAAAAACTTTTTCTTATCATACCAGAAAAAAAAGAAAAAAACCCCGGCTGTTTTAAGGTTTTCTTTCCAAACAATGTTTATGGCAATAAAACTGTATCTTCATCATCATCATCGTACATCCACCAGAATGTGTTTAATTTCTGGGTGGGGGGAGGGAGGGGCCACCGTTTAGATTTTTTCTTCTGAGAGAAGAATAAAGAATAAAGCTCGTTCTGTTCTGCTTCCTGTTTCTGTGTGGAGGAAGTTTTTTAACACGACTTCAGTTTTCACAGAACAAACTTCTTCATCGATAACGAGTGAACGAATCGTCTCACGTCTGTAACAAATCCAGTTCACACTGAGAATAAAACCATGAACCTTCAAAATAGTGTTTTGTAAAATGTTAGACTATTGTCTTGACTTTATAAACTGGACTGATTAGTGCAAAAGTTCCTAAGTAACCTTTTCAGTGCAGGACTTTAAACTCAGTAAGAATTTTGTTAGGTTAAAAAATGCACAACTTGCGGACGAATTTTTTTTGTAGCTAGCAACTTAACACAAACTTTAGCATATCTAGGCTAAATTAAATGCTATCGCAAATCTTTATTTTCTCTTTTCCCGGGTCACTGAGGCTCTACCAAATTTGTCAAAGATCGGCCAAAAGGGGGCGATAAAATACGAAACGGTTGTCTTATAATGGCTGGGTTGGTATATGTCGTGTTCGGCTTTCACGGACTCGCAGGTTGTCGGGGGGAATTGCCAAGGGGGGGGAGTGATCGCCAAGGGGGGGAGTGATCGCCAAGGGGGGAGTGATCGCCAAGGGGGGGGAGTGATCGCCAAGGGGGGGGAGTGATCGCCAAGGGGGGGGAGTGATCGCCAAGGGGGGAGTGATCGCCAAGGGGGGGGAGTGATCGCCAAGGGGGGGGAGTGATCGCCAAGGGGGGGGAGTGATCGCCAAGGGGGGAGTGATCGCCAAGGGGGGGGAGTGATCGCCAAGGGGGGGGAGTGATCGCCAAGGGGGGAGTGATCTTCAAGGGGGGGGAGTGATCGCCAAGGGGGGGGAGTGATCGCCAAGGGGGGGGAGTGATCGCCAAGGGGGGAGTGATCGCCAAGGGGGGGGAGTGATCGCCAAGGGGGGGAGTGATCGCCAAGGGGGGGGAGTGATCGCCAAGGGGGGGGAGTGATCGCCAAGGGGGGAGTGATCGCCAAGGGGGGGGAGTGATCGCCAAGGGGGGGAGTGATCGCCAAGGGGGGGGAGTGATCGCCAAGGGGGGGGAGTGATCGCCGTTTTTACTTGTGACTAAAGAAAACATTAGTTGAATCTGTTTGATCGGGGACCTCGCACATGTCGTAGATAACACTCCCTGTGTCCACCTACATCGATGTCTGTCACAGAAGTTTGACTTCCTGGTCGTCAGCAGGTGGAGCTATGACCGTGGCTCAATATGGAAATGTAGACGTGTTGAGTGCGGGACTGTTGTCACATGTTGAGATGACTCACGTTCGTAACCATATGAAATGTGTAAAAATGACCCAAAATTAAGACTTTAAACAAAATGGCCGACTTTCTGTTGGTCATAGGGCGTGGCTCCAAGAGGCTTATTTGGAGGCGGGGACATGACACCTGCCTCACATTTCGTTGGTGTCAGATAAGCGCGACGTCACTTTAGGGGGCGCTATACACACGTTTACCACGCCCATGCTAAAGATGAATTTGTACACAAATAACATCACATTTTTCTGACAGCTGTGCATATTTTGGTGAGTTTGTCCTGCAATCCGGTTGGTGCTCGGGCCCTAATAATGACACTGGTCCTCATGGTGTTTACATTTTAGTTCATATTATCGCCGATCTGTGACACTTTGTCCTCGTGACGTCAGAGCGAAGGTCCGCGATCTGACGTCAGGCGACCAGTTGTGTGTGTGTGTGTGTGTGTGTGTGTGTCACAGGGAACCTTTGGGGACAAGTGTCAGAACACAGACTATTATTTTAGACCAGTGGTGAGAGGGTGGGCAGCGCCCCCTGCTGCCAGTCTCACACACACACACACACACACACACACACAGGAAGTTCGGAAGTTTCTTCACGTCGATGTGAGATGAACAAAGTTAAAGTGAGTTTATAGAACTTGGTCCCCACAAGTCCGAGTGTGTGTTTGCGATTCAGAAGTCACTCAACGGTCCCCACCAGAGCAGTGAGCCTTGTGTGTGTGTGTGTGTGTGTGTGTGTGTGTGTGTCGGTCCCCACCAGAGCAGTGAGCCAGGTGTGCGTGTGCGTGCGCGTGCGCGTGCGGTCGGACTCTTCCTGGTTGTGTGTTGTGATCTCGGGACCGGGCCGAGCAGGGATGACGACCCTCCCGCTGGACCGTGTGAGCCGCTAGTGGAGAAGAGTTCGTGGAACCGGCGCTGACCGGTGAGTTAGCGCTCCGTTAGCCCGGCGGCTAGCTCGCAGGAGCCCGGTAGTCAACAGGTAGAAGACGCGTCGTCGCAGGTCCGTTCTCCCGGTGACTCGGGGACTTTCAACCCGGCGGGACCTCGTCTGCGCTCGTCTCCTTCTGTTCGCGTGTGTTCGTGACTTTCTTTCAAACTTCCGTCGGGTCCACTTCACTTCTGTAGCATGGTGTTAGCTTAGCATGTAGCCTTGCTGGCAGCCCAGCGGCGCGAGCCAGACTCCGTTAACGTATTGTCAGATTTAACGTCTTCCTGCTCACCGGTGACCGGAAACTCGTCCTGAAACCAAACTCATCACTTCTCAAGTACGTGTGAGTGACAGCGGGGCGTTCGGCTGACGGTTCGCACCGAACAGACCTTTTCATTTCATCACATGTAAACTTCTAACTGAAGTTCCGGTTCGGTGCGGGTGACTGCCGTTAACACACGTTGAGGTAATGACCTGTTGATGTAATTAAATACAAGTCCTGCGTCTTGACACGTGACGCCGAATTCATCAGGAGATCTCAGTTATTAATAAAACCTAATTTCAACCAGGTGGTTTTGTATTGTGACAGTGAAACGAGAAAACATCACAGACACGGTTTGTACCGTGGAGTCTGGTCCAGAGGCATCAGCTGACTGGGGCCGATACCGATATATATATATATGTATATATCTATCTATGTGTATATATATATATATATATATATATCTGTATATATGTGTGTATATGTATATATCTATCTATGTGTATATATATATATATATATATATGTATATATGTGTGTATATGTATATATCTATCTATGTATATATACATAAATGTGTATATATATAAACATAAATATGTATATATACACGTGTATATATATATAGATATGTATACATATCTATATATATACAAAGAAATGTAAATGAGGTTTGATATTTTAGTTTAACCACAAGCTTTATCATAAGTAACTACAAAGTGTAATACAAACAATAAAACAAATACAACCAAAGACAAAGAACTTATAACAAAAGTTTATTTGACACAAAATGTGAAACATAAATGCACAGTTAAAGGCTCATATCGGTTGGCCGATAACATCGGTCGGGCTCTTGTAAAATCATCTGCAGATTAAATCCTGATGTTAAAGTCTCTGATCTGAACAGTGATGTTTCTCTTTACTAGTTAGCAACTGGACCTCGTGTTGAGTCTGGACCTCACAACAATATCATCATATAAATATGTTTAATATAGTCAGAAAACCACCTCCTCCTGAATTATAACTTCAGATTTGATATGAATCATTAAGACATGTTTGATATTTCAGCTTCATTTCACTTACTTTAGTGTGTGTGTGTGTGTGTGTGTGTGTGTGTGTGTGTGTGTGTGTGTGTGTGTGTGTGTGTGTGTGTGTGTGTGTGTGTGTGTGTGTGTGTGTCAGGGATGTGGGCGTCCTGCTGTAACTGGCTGTGTGTGGACTCGGCGGACGTGGAGCAGTCGGACGAAGCTCAACGTCGTCATCGGTCCTACACCAACTCTGCCTTCAACTCCTCTCCTCCTCCACCTGAACACACCTGTACGGCCTGCGGGGGGCGCTTTGACACGCCCAACAAGAAGGTAACTGCCCCCAGCTGATCCTGGACAGGTGTGCTGGGAGTCAGGGGTCAGGGTCTGCTAGCGTTGTTGACCTTTTGATTCACCAAACCAGTTTTTAGCTTCAAACTCTTTTTTTTTCTCTGTGTGTGTGTGTGTGTGTGTGTGTGTGTGTGTGTGTGTGTGTGTGTGTGTGTGTGTGTGTGTGTGTGTGTGTGTGTGTGTGTGTGTGTGTGTGTGTGTGTGAGATGAAAGTCCTCAAGTTTGGATTGTTACTTGTAGTACTGATAATGACCACTAGGACAAATTGAGTGATATCTTCAATCCATGATATCACCTATGTCTCTCTCCACCTGTCTCTCTCTGTCTTCTCCCTCTCCACCTGTCTGTCTCTCAGCATGTCTGTGTGGATTGTAAGAACAACTACTGCAGCCGTTGCTCCGCCCAGCGCGAGCCCCGCCCCCGCCTGTGTCACACCTGTCAGCGTTTCTATGGGAACCTGCTGGAGCGGGCGGAGCTTATGAAGCTGAAAGTGAAGGAGCTCAGAGACTACCTGCACCTGCACCAGGTCTCCACCCACCTGTGCAGGGAGAAGGTGAGGTGCTATACACAGACCCTGCCCCCTTCTGTCTCCGCCTCCGTTAAACCTGTTTCCTGTTCTTCAGGAGGAACTGGTGGAGCTCGTCCTGAGTCAACAGTCTTCACCTTCCAGCGACTCCGCCCCCTCCGCCACCTTGACCCCTGACCCTCCATCTGTGACCCCTGACCTGACACCTCACACGTCCACCTTGACCTCTGACCCCCCGACACCTGCCTCAAACCCGATCTCTGACCCGTCTGCTGCACTGCCCGAAGACCCGACTCCTCCCACAGAGACCGGCCCCACCGAGCCGGATGCTCAGGATGAAGACCAGGTAAAACCAGAACAGGGTCTGAGTGTTGAGTCTGAGTCAGGAACTTGTGTTAGATTCTGGACCTCGTGTTAGATTCTGGACCTCGTGTTAGAGTCTGGACCTCGTGTTAGATTCAGAACCTTGTGTTAGATTCAGGACCTCATGTTGAGTCTGGACCTCCTGTTAGATTCTGGACCTCGTGTTAGAGTCTGGACCTCGTGTTAGAGTCTGGACCTCGTGTTAGATTCTGGACCTCGTGTTGAGTCTGGACCTCGTGTTAGAGTCTGGACCTCATGTTAGAGTCTGGACCTCGTGTTAGAGTCTGGACCTCGTGTTAGATTCAGGACCTCGTGTTGAGTCTGGACCTCGTGTTGAGTCTGGACCTCGTGTTGATTCTGGACCTCGTGTTAGAGTCTGGACGTCGTGTTGAGTCTGGACCTCGTGTTGAGTCTGGACCTCGTGTTGAGTCTGGACCTCGTGTTGATTCTGGACCTCGTGTTGATTCTGGACCTCGTGTTGATTCTGGACCTCGTGTTGATTCTGGACCTCGTGTTAGAGTCTGGACCTCGTGTTGAGTCTGGACCTCGTGTTAGAGTCTGGACCTCGTGTTGAGTCTGGACCTCGTGTTGAGTCTGGACCTCGTGTTGAGTCTGGACCTCGTGTTGATTCTGGACCGCGTGTTAGAGTCTGGACCGCGTGTTCGAGTCTGGACCTCGTGTTAGAGTCTGGACCTCGTGTTAGAGTCTGGACCTCGTGTTAGAGTCTGGACCTTGTGTCAGATTCTGGACCTCGTGTTAGATTCTGGACCTCGTGTTAGAGTCTGGACCTCGTGTTGAGTCTGGACCTCGTGTTGAGTCTGGACCTCGTGTTGAGTCTGGACCTCGTGTTGATTCTGGACCGCGTGTTAGAGTCTGGACCGCGTGTTAGAGTCTGGACCTCGTGTTAGAGTCTGGACCTCGTGTTAGAGTCTGGACCTCGTGTTAGAGTCTGGACCTCGTGTTAGAGTCTGGACCTCGTGTTAGAGTCTGGACCTTGTGTCAGATTCTGGACCTCGTGTTAGATTCTGGACCTCGTGTTAGAGTCTGGACCTCGTGTCAGAGTCTGGATCTCGTGTCAGATTCTGGACCTCGTGTTAGATTCTGGACCTCGTGTTAGAGTCTGGACCTCGTGTTAGAGTCTGGACCTCGTGTCAGAGTCTGGATCTCGTGTCAGATTCTGGACCTCGTGTTAGATTTTGGACCTTGTGTTAGATTTTGGACCTCGTGTTAGATTCAGGACCTCGTGTTAGATTCAGGACCTCGTGTTAGAGTCTGGACCTCGTGTTAGATTCAGGACCTCGTGTTGAGTCTGGACCTCGTCTCAGAGTCTGGATCTTGTGTCAGATTCTGGACCTCGTGTTAGATTTTGGACCTCGTGTTAGATTTTGGACCTCGTGTTAGATTCAGGACCTCGTGTTAGATTCAGGACCTCGTGTTAGAGTCTGGACCTCGTGTTAGATTCAGGACCTCGTGTTGATTCTGGACCTCGTGTTAGAGTCTGGACCTCGTGTTGAGTCTGGACCTCGTGTTGAGTCTGGACCTCGTGTTGAGTCTGGACCTCGTGTTGATTCTGGACCTCGTGTTGATTCTGGACCTCGTGTTAGAGTCTGGACCTCGTGTTAGAGTCTGGACCTCGTGTTGAGTCTGGACCTCGTGTTGAGTCTGGACCTCGTGTTGAGTCTGGACCTCGTGTTGAGTCTGGACCTCGTGTTGAGTCTGGACCGCGTGTTAGAGTCTGGACCTCGTGTTAGAGTCTGGACCTCGTGTCAGAGTCTGGACCTCGTGTCAGAGTCTGGACCTCGTGTTAGAGTCTGGACCTCGTGTTAGAGTCTGGACCTTGTGTCAGATTCTGGACCTCGTGTTAGAGTCTGGACCTCGTGTCAGAGTCTGGATCTCGTGTCAGAGTCTGGACCTCGTGTTAGATTCTGGACCTCGTGTTAGAGTCTGGACCTCGTGTTAGAGTCTGGACCTCGTGTTGATTCTGGACCTCGTGTTAGAGTCTGGACCTCGTGTTGAGTCTGGACCTCGTGTTGAGTCTGGACCTCGTGTTGAGTCTGGACCGCGTGTTAGAGTCTGGACCTCGTGTTAGAGTCTGGACCTCGTGTCAGAGTCTGGACCTCGTGTTAGAGTCTGGACCTCGTGTTAGAGTCTGGACCTTGTGTCAGATTCTGGACCTCGTGTTAGATTCTGGACCTCGTGTTAGAGTCTGGACTTCGTGTCAGAGTCTGGATCTCGTGTCAGATTCTGGACCTCGTGTTAGAGTCTGGACCTCGTGTCAGATTCTGGACCTCGTGTTAGAGTCTGGACCTCGTGTTAGAGTCTGGACCTCGTGTTGAGTCTGGACCTCGTGTTGAGTCTGGACCTCGTGTTGAGTCTGGACCTCGTGTTGATTCTGGACCGCGTGTTAGAGTCTGGACCTCGTGTTAGAGTCTGGACCTCGTGTCAGAGTCTGGACCTCGTGTTAGAGTCTGGACCTCGTGTCAGAGTCTGGACCTCGTGTCAGAGTCTGGACCTCGTGTTAGAGTCTGGACCTCGTGTCAGAGTCTGGACCTCGTGTTAGAGTCTGGACCTCGTGTTAGAGTCTGGACCTTGTGTCAGATTCTGGACCTCGTGTTAGAGTCTGGACCTCGTGTCAGAGTCTGGATCTCGTGTCAGATTCTAGACCTCGTGTTAGATTTTGGACCTCGTGTTAGAGTCTGGACCTTGTGTCAGAGTCTGGATCTCGTGTCAGATTCTAGACCTCGTGTTAGATTTTGGACCTCGTGTTAGATTTTGGACCTCGTGTTAGAGTCTGGACCTCGTGTTAGAGTCTGGACCTTGTGTCAGATTCTGGACCTCGTGTTAGATTCTGGACCTCGTGTTGAGTCTGGACCTCGTGTTGAGTCTGGACCTCGTGTTGAGTCTGGACCTCGTGTCAGAGTCTGGACCTCCTGACTGACTCTGTCCGTCTGGTTCAGACTTGGGACCCCGAGGAGCCGTCGGTGCCCGGCCGCCGGGCGTCTCTTTCGGACCTGAGCTGTGAGGACGACATCGAGGAACTCAGCGTCCGGCAGCTGAAGGAAATCCTGGCCCGGAACTTCGTGGACTACAAAGGCTGTTGCGAGAAGTGGGAGCTGATGGAGAGAGTTCTCCGGCTTTACAAGGACCAGCAGAACCTCCTGGGTGAGTCTGCTCACGTTCACTGTCTGATCCAGAACAGACAGAACCATGGTGTCAGTCCTGACTCTGTGTGATCCAGACCGGTCGATGTTTTACATGATGACCTTTGTGTTCTGTCTTTCAGCTGCCAACACTGTGAACGCCTCAGGTCTGTTTCCTGTTTCCTGTCTCTTGTCTGGATCATGTGACTCACGTCAACAGCCGTGATGACGTCACTGTTTATTTCTTTGATTATATAATTGATTATAACTGAATTGCTCTGCAGCTCATCTGATAATCAGTTAATCATTGTTTGACTGACGGGTGTCGTCCGTGTCCCGTGTCTTCCTCTAGCGTCCGGCGGCGGCGCTGCAGGTCTGGAGGAGAACCTCTGTAAGATCTGCATGGACTCTCCCATCGACTGCGTCCTGCTAGAGTGCGGTCACATGATCACCTGCACCAAGTGCGGTAAGAGGATGAGCGAGTGTCCCGTCTGCCGCCAGTACGTGGTCCGAGCCGTCCACGTCTTCAGGTCCTGAACGCACCGAGCCAGACCTGGACCCAGGTAACCCAGAGCGACCGTCTGAGCCCAGTTTAACCAACATTTGTGACTGAAGACTGAAATTACTTTGTCATGCTGCACATGTAAACAAAAAAAAAGACTTTGGTGATGAGAAGTTTTATTTGAACTGAATTTGAGTTCTGATTTATTTATGTAATATCGTCGTCATCATTATTATCGTCGTTAGCGTTATTAGCGCCCTGATCGTTATTATCGCCGTTATTATCATCATTATTATCGTGGTAAGCGTTATTAGCGTCTTTATGATATTTACGAAACGATGCAGGACAGACGTCGCCCTGGACGAGTCGGACGATGACGTCTGATCTTTGTCGCTTCCTTTTCCGTCAGTTTGTCAACAGATGAGTTGCTCCTCCCACGTGTAGGCGGAGCCAGAGTGTAGCGCCGTTCTTGAACGGTGTTTAAAATGTGAATTTGACAGAATGTCTCCGTCTCTCTGCAGGACCAAGACGTCGTCTTCCTAAAGGGACAAACTGTGCTTTCATTTTTTCTTAACTCTATTTTTCTACTGTAAAAATGTCGAGGAGTAAGAAGTGACCTTATCTGACCTTCAGACACAGACACTGTTTACAGTGTGCAGTGACTCTACACTGTAAAAAAACAGTAATGATCTCAGACACTCGAACGCCTCAGTGACCTGTGACCTCTGACTGTCTCTTCCCTCAGACCAAAGCTGAGATTCCTTCACCTCTTTTCTTATAACTCGCTCATGGATCTCAGATTTTTAAGAACACGCCAGCGGACGTTTCCTGCCGTCAGCAGGGTCATGACCTCACGCTGAGCCCCCTACTGTTCTTGTGCATATTGCATCTTGTAGATGTGTAGTGTTTAATATCTGAGGACATGAACATCTGCCACAGCAGGCGGACACAGGACACGCGAGGCCGCCGTGACGTGTAACTGAGGCCTTTTGTTATTCAGGGGTTTTTCTTGGGAATTGATCTTTTAGGGAATTTTTTTTATTTAAAACATGTTACACACACTGATTCCAGTGTTTTCAGTCCAAGTTTGTCACACGTGTGATTAATATTTAGGGGCAATAATGAAACGTGATTTAATAAAGCATTCGTATAGATTCAAACTGATGATATTTTTGTAGGGCAGTGACTTTCTGTTCACGACAACAGGAACGAAGTTCAGAGACTCGGTGCTGACGTGGTTGTGTTGAGTTTGAAAAGCACTTGAAATGGAAGAGATGAATTCATTCCTGGGACGTGGATCATCTGGTCTGACTCTTCAGAGAACCAGACTGTTCCTCTGGAACAACGGAGGCTCCAGGACGCGTCCCTGAGGAACTCCCACAGGACTTGTTCCTCTTCACCAGCAGAGCACAACGTTCAGCAGTGAAGCTCTTTGATTTGAAGTCGTCTTTGCTGATCTGCTGAAACATTCAGACAAAGATTCTCTTTATCGATAGAGTTTTGGATGAATAATGACCTGTTGTCCTGTTTATGTTTTTCTTGGTGTTTTTGTTCGATCATTAACTTTTGAGTTTTGCTGTGAATGTTTTTTTTTTTGTGAACTGATAAATTTAAAGCCTTTCTGACTTTGGAACACGTGTCCTCTTGTCTTTTTTGCTTTTGATATATTTTTCTAACTCCGTAACCTTCAAAATCCCCATTTCACTTTTTAATTTACTTCACCGTGTCCGTAGCTTTAAATCACAATTTTCATTCAGAAACTTTTCACTTAGAAAAATATGGTGAACATTATTAATACACAGTATTTTCAGATTTATTAAGTTATTAAAAAAAACATCCAGGAGTCACTTTGAACCTTGTTGTATCCAGTGTTCACGTGTATCGTCAGGTATATTAGGTAATGCCTCATTTGGATATTTAAACAATAATTCCCCAAAATTGGAAAACAAAAACATACAGTATACATATTTATCTGTATGCAGTATATATTTATTCATATACAGTATATATATATATTTATTTATATGCTGTATATATATATTTATATACAGTGTATATATTTATATACAACATAAATATACACTGAACAACATTATAAACGCAACACTTGTTTTTGCCTCCATTTTTCGTCAGCTGAACTCAAAGATCTAAGACTTTTTCTATGTACACAAGGCTCTATATTTCTCTCAAATATTGTTCACAAATCTGTCTAAATCTGTTAGTGAGCAGGAGATAATCCATCCACCTCACAGGTGTGACATATCAAGATGCTGATCAGACAGCAGGATTATTGCACGTGTGCCTCAGGCTGGCCACAATAAAAGGCCACTCTGAAATGTGCACTTTTATCACAGCATAATGCCACAGATGTTGCAAGTTTTGATGGAGCGTGCAATTGGCATGCTGACTGCAGGAGTGTCCACCAGAGCGGTTGCCCGTGAACTGAATGTTCATTTTTCTACCATAAGCCGTCTCCAAAGGCGTTTCAGAGAATTTGGCAGTACATCCAGGTCCTGCCAATATCCAGCAACTTCACACAGCCATTGAAGAGGAGTGGACCACAAGCAACAACCTGATCAACTCTATGCGAAGGAGATGTGTTGCACTGCGTGAGGCAAATGGTGGTCACACCAGATACTGACTGGTTTTCGGACCCCACCAATACAGTAAAAGTGCACATTTCAGAGTGGCCTTTTATTGTGGCCAGCCTCAGACACACCTGTGCAATAATCCTGCTGTCTGATCAGCATCTAGGTATGTCACACCTGTGAGGTGGGTGGATTATCTCGTGCTCACTAACACAGATTTGTGAACAATATTTGAGAGAAATAAGCCTTTTGTGTACATAGAAAAAGTTTTAGATCTTTGAGTTCAGCTCATGAAAAATGAGCTGAACTCATTTCATAAACGCTAAAAAGTGTTGCGTTTATAATTTTGTTCAGTGTATATATATAGTCAGGTTGACCCTGTGACCCACCGGACAGACCCCGATCCTCAGGTTGAGCCTCTTTACTCCAGTTTCATCTGAGAAGGAGAATTGTTCTTTGTTGAATAACTAAGAGATTTTCTCTCAGTCGTGAATCTTTGATAAACGATACTTCACTTATCTTTATTTACTGTTGGGTCATTGTTTTACTTTGGTTCAGAGATTCAGCAGCTCAGAACCGGACTCTAACTTTGAATACGTTTTGATACAGCACGCCTGGTTTAAACCACAGATTCATCTTTTAATTAAAGTACTTTCATAACCTTGAAAGTATGTAATGTAAAAGCTGCCAGATAAATGTTACTGTACAAAGAAACATTAAATGTAAATACTTCAGTGGTTGAGTTCACATATAAACTGTCCAATATTGGAAACAAAAAAGATTAAGTTACTGTGAAGTATCTTAAAAACATTTTACACTGAAATTCTTTGACAGTTTTTTTTTAAAAACATGTTATGAGTTACGATCAGATGTTGTAACATCGTCATGTTCACGATTTCTCTGTTATGAGTTATGATCGGAAAGGTTATATGGTAAATTAACGACGCTGATTGGTCGGCTGTCCGGCAGTGGCCGGGACTTTGGCTTCCTCGCGTGTCCATAGGTTGTTTTTGGTAAGGGGGCGGGGCCCTGTCTGCCTATTGGTCGGTTGAGGGGACAGTGGGCGGAGCTCAGTTCGAACCGGAGTCCCGCCGCAGAGAAGAAGTGTCAGGTTTCTTCGGTTGTTAGCATGAAGCTAAGCTAGTCCTCCATCATCACCACCAGCGGAGAGTTGTAACAAAGTGACCCGCCCCTGCTTCGCCTCGGCGGGCTCGCACGGACCAGCCCCGCAGTGTTGAGCCTCTTCGTTCTGTCCCGGGTTTGTCGAACGTGTCGTTCTAACTTCCTGGAGAACTTCGTCAGAGTGAAAGTGAGGCGGGCGTCATGGCGGAGGGAGCGGACCCCGCGAAGAGGAGACAGCCTGCGGGCAGGAAGAGCCGCCAGAGCCGCCAGAGCCAGCCGAAGAAGACGCCCAGCGGCCGGGTACGATCCGAGGCTAACAGAGCTAACTGCTAACAGAGCTAAGTGTTAGCATCACAGTCCGCTAGCTCCGCTGCTTTGAAGAATCACGACGAACCGGAAGAACCGCGCAGAAAAAACACGTCACGACTCGAACAATCGTTTTATATTAAATTAAAAGATTAAAACACGAGTCACAGAACTTTAGTCAAGTTTCACAGCAACAAGCTACAGACGAGCTACAGACTGAAGCAGCAGAACCTACCTGGAAACAACGGACACGGTCACAGACAACTGCAGACTCAGTGTCAGTCAGTAACTACAGACTCAGTGTCAGTCAGTAACTACAGACTCAGTGTCACTCAGTAACTACAGACTCAGTGTCAGTCAGTAACTACAGACTCAGTGTCAGTCAGTAACTACAGACTCAGTGTCACTCAGTAACTACAGACTCAGTGTCAGTCAGTAACTGCAGACACAGTGTCAGTCAGTAACTACAGACTCAGTGTCACTCAGTAACTACAGACACAGTGTCAGTTAGTGAACTACAGACTCAGTGTCACTCAGTAACTACAGACTCGTGTCACTCAGTAACTACAGACTCGTGTCACTCAGTAACTACAGACTCGTGTCACTCAGTAACTACAGACACAGTGTCAGTCAGTAACTACAGACTCAGTGTCACTCAGTAACTACAGACTCAGTGTCAGTTAGTGAACTACAGACTCAGTGTCACTCAGTAACTACAGACTCAGTGTCACTCAGTAACTACAGACTCGTGTCACTCAGTAACTACAGACACAGTGTCAGTCAGTAACTACAGACTCAGTGTCAGTCAGTAACTACAGACACAGTGTCAGTCAGTAACTACAGACTCGTGTCACTCAGTAACTACAGACTCAGTGTCAGTCAGTAACTACAGACTCAGTGTCAGTCAGTAACTACAGACTCGTGTCACTCAGTAACTACAGACTCGTGTCACTCAGTAACTACAGACTCAGTAACTACAGACTCGTGTCACTCAGTAACTACAGACACAGTGTCAGTCAGTAACTACAGACTCAGTGTCAGTCAGTAACTACAGACTCAGTAACTACAGACTCATGTCACTCAGTAACTACAGACACAGTGTCAGTCAGTAACTACAGACTCAGTGTCAGTCAGTAACTACAGACTCAGAGTCACTCAGTTACTACAGACTCAGTGTCAGTCAGTAACTACAGACTCAGTGTCACTCAGTGACTACAGACACAGTGTCAGTCAGTAACTACAGACACTGTGTCACTCAGTAACTACAGACACTGTGTCACTCAGTAACTACAGACACTGTGTCACTCAGTAACTACAGACTCAGTGTCAGTCAGTAACTACAGACTCAGTGTCAGTCAGTAACTACAGACTCAGTGTCAGTCAGTGACTACACACTCAGTGTCAGTCAGTAACTACAGACTCAGTGTCAGTCAGTGACTACACACTCAGTGTCAGTCAGTAACTACAGACTCAGTGTCACTCAGTTACTACAGACTCAGTGAACTACAGACTCAGTGTCAGTCAGTAACTACAGACACAGTGTCAGTCAGTAACTACAGACTCAGTGTCACTCAGTAACTACAGACTCAGTGTCACTCAGTTACTACAGACTCAGTGAACTACAGACACAGTGTCAGTCAGTGACTACAGACTCAGTGTCAGTCAGTGACTACAGACTCAGTGTCACTCAGTGACTACAGACACAGTGTCGGTCAGTAACTACAGACTCAGTGACACTCAGTAACTACAGACACAGTGTCAGTCAGTAACTACAGACTCAGTGTCAGTCAGTGACTACAGACTCAGTGTCACTCAGTGACTACAGACTCGTGTCAGTCAGTAACTACAGACTCAGTGTCAGTCAGTGACTACAGACTCAGTGTCACTCAGTGACTACAGACTCGTGTCACTCAGTAACTACAGACTTGTGTCAGTCAGTAACTACAGACACAGTATCAGTCAGTGACTACAGACTCAGTGTCACTCAGTGACTACAGACTCAGTGAACTATAGACACTCCTCACTGACAGTCTGTTGTTGTGGTTCCAGGTGAGTCTGGACAAGGTTCTCGGTCTCAGCACGGCCAGCAGTAGTGGTTTGACCTCTGACCCCAACTCTGGGCTCATCGCCTATCCTGCAGGGTAAGCCACGCCCCTTCTGACTCACCTGTACAGGTACTGACACTGTGCTGACGTCTGTTGTTCCGTCTGTGTCTCAGCTGCGTCATCGTGCTGCTGCACCCGAAGAACAACAAGCAGAGTCACATCATCAACACATCCAGGTAGAGCCACGCCCACATCTGTCGTCCAATCAGGATCAACAGATGATCGGTGACTGTATATAAAGCAGTCAGAGACTGTAAATAAAGACGACCACTGACTGTATATAAAGACGACCACTGACTGCATATAAAGACGATCACTGACTGTATATAAAGACGATCACTGACTGTATATAAAGACGATCAGTGACTGTATATAAAGACGATCAGTGACTGTATATAAAGACGATCACTGACTGTATATGAAGACGATCAGTGACTGTATATAAAGACGATCACTGACTGTATATGAAGACGATCAGTGACTGTATATAAAGACCATCACTGACTGTATATAAAGACCATCACTGACTGTATATAAAGACGATCACTGACTGTATATAAAGACGATCACTGACTGTATATAAAGACCATCACTGACTGTATATAAAGACCATCACTGACTGTATATAAAGACCATCACTGACTGTATATGAAGATGATCACTGACTGTATATAAAGACGATCACTGACTGTATATAAAGATGATCAGTGACTGTATATGAAGACGATCATAGACTGTATATAAAGACGATCAGAGACTGTATATAAAGACGATCAGTGACTGTATATAAAGACGATCAGTGACTGTATATAAAGACGATCAGAGACTGTATATAAAGACGATCAGTGACTGTATATAAAGACGATCAGCGACTGTATAAAAAGACGATCAGTGACTGTATATGAAGACGATCACTGACTGTATATAAAGACGATCACTGACTGTATATAAAGATGATCACTGACTGTATATGAAGATGATCAGTGACTGTATATAAAAACGATCAGAGACTGTATATAAAGACGATCACTGACTGTATATAAAGACGATCAGCGACTGTATAAAGAAAGATGATGTCATGTGTTACAGAAAACCCTTCAGTGCTGTTTCCTTCTCTCACGATGGGAAACACTTGGTCACTGGTGAGGTGAGTCTGACCAGGGTGAAACCAGCTTCATTAATAACTGGATCTGCACAAAGACACAAATAGATTTCTGAGAATAATTTGTGGATGTTAATGAAAAACAACGTTATAGCCATTTAATGAGGAAATCTACTAACCTACAGAGGGAACATTGTGTGTGTGTGTGTGTGTGTGTGTGTGTGTGTGTGTGTGTGTGTGTGTGTGTGTGTGTGTGTGTGTGTGTGTGTGTGTGTGTGTGTGTGTGTGTGTGTGTGTGTGTGTGTGTGTGTGTGTGTGTGTGTGTGTGTGTGTGTGTGTCAGAGCGGTCACATGCCCTGTGTGCGGGTGTGGGAGGTCGGTGGAGGTCAGGTGGCCGAGGTCCAGTCTCATAAATATGGGGTTTCCTGCGTGGCGTTCTCCACCAACAGCTGCTACATCGTCTCCGTGGGTTACCAACACGACATGACCGTCAGTGTGTGGGACTGGAGGGTGAGGACACAAACAACACATCACTCCACTCATAAATGATCATTAATGATTAACAATCAATAACTGAATCAGACATTTTACGGTAGTTCTGAGACTAACCGATATACAGTCAGTGTATATCGGTAAGTTGGGTAGTGGGGACGATCAGAGACTGTATATAAAGACGATAGACGATCAGTGACTGTATATAAAGACGATCGGTGACTGTATATAAAGACAATTACTGACTGTATATTAATAAGATCACTGACTGTATATAAAGACGATCACTGACTGTATATTAATAAGATCACTGACTATATATAAAGACGATCACTGACTGTATATTAATAAGATCACTGACTATATAAAGACGATCACTGACAGTGATCGTCTTTATATACAGTCTGTGTGTGTGTGTGTGTGTGTGTGTGTGTGTGTGTGTGTGTGTGTGTGTGTGTGTGTGTGTGTGTGTGTGTGTGTGTGTGTGTGTGTGTGTGTGTGTGTGTGTGTGTGTGTGTGTGTGTGTGTGTGTGTGTGTGTGTGTGTGTGTGTGTGTGTGTGGAGATTATAGATGATGTGACGTATTGTTGTCTGTGTGTCTGAACAGAAAGGTTCCGTCATCGCCTCCAACAAAGTGTCCAGCAGAGTTTCCTCAGTCTCATTCTCTCAGGACAACAGTTACTTCGTCACGGCAGGAAACCGACACGTCAAGTTCTGGTACCTGGACGCGTCCAGAGAACGAAGGGTACCAGCAGCCAATCACAGCTCAGCCGGGGCTAGGCCAATCACAGCCCAATTCACCTTCTTCTCCTCTCTCACGATTTTGTTTTTCTTCCTCCCCGTCCCCAGGTGAACAGCACGGTGCCTCTGATTGGTCGCTCGGGGTTGCTTGGTGATCATAAGAACAGCGTGTTCAGCGGGGTGGCGTGTGGGCATGGCCTAATGGCGTCCAGCACCTACTGCATCACCAGCTCCGGTCTCCTGTGTCTGTTCAACAGCAGCCGACAGCTGGAGGCCTGGGTCAACCTGAAGGTCGTGACCAGACACAAACTTTAAAAACTTTAACGAACAAATGTTCTTCATGTTTAACTCGTCTTCGTTGTTGTTGTTGTTGTCAGACGTCGTCGGCGAGCTGTCTGACCATCAGTAAGGACTTTATCTTCTGTGGTTGTGCTGACGGAGTGGTCCGAGTGTTCAGTCCGTCCAACCTGCAGTACGTCACCACGCTGCAGCGACCTCACCGACTGGGCGTCGACCTCACTGAGGCCGTTCAACACGGGTACAAATAGTGCACTACGCAGCAAGTACACAATAAACACTGCGTTAGGAAAAAACACTGGTCAATCCCATGATGCCCTGCTCTCTGTTACCTGCCAGTCCAGCTGCTCAGTTCCCCGACACGTTGGCTCTGACCTTTGACACCACTGCCAAACAGCTGACCTGCATCTACAACGACCATAGTGTTTACGTGTGGGATGTGAAGGACGTGAGGAACGTGGGGAAGCTCTACTCCGCCCTCTACCACAGCAGCTGTGTGTGGAGCGTCGAGGTGAGTGCAGCCACAGGGGTACCGCCAGGTAGTACTGACAATACCGCCAGGTATTAATGACAACACTGCCAGGTAGTACTTATAATACTGCCAGGTAGTACTGACAATACTGCCAGGTAGTACTGACAATACTGCAAGGTAGTACTGAAATACTTAAGATTATAGTGACATGACTTTTTACAAGTACAACCTGAAATACTATTACTTGTACAAGATATACCTCTATATTACTACATGAGTACTGTCAGTATTACCAGACACCTTTGCTTTCTACCTTCTTACATCCCGTACTTGTAGAAATACTTGCGTTGTTAAAATACTTCCAGTCTTACCAGAACAAAGTGTAATTGCCTCACTACTAGAAGTACTCCAGAAGTTTTCCAGGTACTGACAGAAGTACTTCAGGTACTAACATAAGTAGTGCAGGTACTAACAGAAGTACCTCAGGTAATAGAAGGTGTGACTGTGTCTCAGGTGTATCCTCAGCTGTCAGACGAGTCTCAGGCCTGTCTGCCTCCCTCCTCCTTCCTCACCTGTTCCTCTGACAATACCATCAGACTGTGGCAGGCCGACGCCCCCAACGCCCCCAACACATACAGCAACCTGTACAGCAACGTAAGACACACACACACACACACACACACACGCACACTGACACACTCTGACTGACACACACTCTGACTGACTGACTCAGTCTGTTGTATTTCAGGACCTGTTAAAGATTCTGTACGTGGGGGAGAACACGCAGCACCTGCAGGGGGAGGGGGAGAGGGGGGAGGCAGCAGGGGCTGATGGGAAGTCTGGGATCAGAGTGTTGAGTATCAGTCCTGATGGACGACACCTGGCAGCTGGAGACCGCTGTGGAAACCTGCGGTGAGACACACACACACACACACACAGGTGTATGATGGGAGGTGGAGGAGGAGGATGATGCTCACCTTCCTCCTCCCTCTGTCTCTTCAGTATCTTTGCTCTGGAGTTTCTGGATGAGCTGGTGAAAATCGAGGCTCACGACTCTGAGGTTTTGTGTCTGGAGTTCTCGCCTACGTCCACAGGTAAGACCTCAGGTGGACCGAAACCATCTGATTTAAGTTTATTCCGCTGGACACAGGAAATGTTTCATATGTCGGCCTGATCATCGCTGCTTTCAACTTAAATCTGATCTGTTTCACGTCCTATTTTAATTCTCGAACGACTTGAAATGTTTCTTTTGCAAAGTGCTGTGTAAACAAAGTTATTATTGTAAGGTTGTCAGCGCAGGTGTGACACCTGAGACTCTGACGTCCTTTCAGGTGTGAAGCTGTTGGCGTCGGCCAGCAGGGACCGACTCATCCACGTCTTCAACCTGGACAAGAACTACAGTCTGGAACAGACTCTGAACGACCACTCGGCCTCCATCACCGCCGTCAAGTTCACAGGTGACACAGTCCAGGGTAGTGGGAGAGTCCACAGGTAGAGGGAGAGTCTAGAGGGAGAGGGAGAGTCTAGAGGGAGAGGGAGAGTCTAGATGTAGAGGGATAGTCTAGATGTAGAGGGAGGGTCTAGAGGGAGAGGGAGAGTCTAGATGTAGAGGGAGAGTCTAGAGGGAGAGGGAGAGTCTAGTGGGAGAGGGAGAGTCTAGAGGGAGAGTCTAGAGGGAGAGGGAGAGTCTAGTGGGAGAGCGAGAGTCTAGAGGGAGAGTCTAGATGTAGAGGGAGAGTCGAGAGGGAGAGTCTAGATGTAGAGGGAGAGTCGAGAGGAAGAGACTAGATGTAGAGGGAGAGTCTAGAGGGAGAGTCTAGATGTAGATGGAGAGTCTAGAGTGAGAGTCTAGAGGTAGAGGGAGAGTCGAGATGTAGAGGGAGAGTCTAGAGGGAGAGTCGAGAGGGAGAGTCTAGATGTAGATGGAGAGTCTAGATGTAGAGGGAGAGTCTAGATGTAGAGGGAGAGTCTAGATGTAGAGGGAGAGTCTAGAGGGAGAGGGAGAGTCTAGATGTAGAGGGAGAGTCTAGATGTAGAGGGAGAGTCTAGAGGGAGAGGGAGAGTCTAGATGTAGATGGAGAGTCTAGAGGGAGAGTCTAGAGGTAGAGGGAGAGTCTAGAGGGAGAGGGAGAGTCTAGATGTAGAGGGAGAGTCTAGAGGGAGAGGGAGGGTCTAGAGGGAGAGTCTAGATGTAGAGGGAGAGTCTAGAGGGAGAGGGAGAGTCTAGATGTAGATGGAGAGTCTAGAGGGAGAGTCTAGATGTAGAGGGAGAGTCTAGAGGGAGAGGGAGAGTCTAGATGTAGAGGGAGACTCTAGTGGGAGAGTCTAGAGGGAGAGTCTAGAGGGAGAGTCTAGAGGGAGAGGGGGAGTCTAGATGTAGAGGGAGAGTCTAGAGGGAGAGGGAGAGTCTAGATGTAGAGGGAGACTCTAGAGGGAGAGGGAGAGTCTAGATGTAGAGGGAGACTCTAGTGGGAGAGCGAGAGTCTAGAGGGAGAGTCTAGATGTAGAGGGAGACTCTAGTGGGAGAGCGAGAGTCTAGATGTAGAGGGAGACTCTAGTGGGAGAGCGAGAGTCTAGAGGGAGAGTCTAGATGTAGAGGGAGAGTGAGACTCTAGATGTAGATGGAGAGTCTAGAGGGAGAGTCTAGATGTAGAGGGAGAGTCTAGAGGGAGAGGGAGAGTTTTGATGTAGAGGGATAGTCTAGATGTAGAGGGAGAGTCGAGAGGGAGAGTCTAGATGTAGAGGGAGAGTCGAGAGGGAGAGTCTAGAGGGAGAGTCTAGATGTAGAGGGAGAGTCGAGAGGGAGAGTCTAGAGGGAGAGTCTAGATGTAGATGGAGAGTCTAGAGGGAGAGGGAGAGTCTAGATGTAGAGGGAGAGTCGAGAGGGAGAGTCAAGAGGGAGAGTCTAGATGTAGAGGGAGAGTCTAGAGGGAGAGTCTAGATGTAGAGGGAGAGTCCAGAGGGAGAGTCTAGATGTAGAGGGAGAGTCGAGAGGGAGAGTCTAGATGTAGAGGGAGAGTCTAGAGGGAGAGTCTAGAGGGAGAGGGAGGGTCTAGATGTAGAGGGAGAGTCTAGAGGGAGAGGGAGAGTCGAGAGGGAGAGTTTAGATGTAGAGGGAGAGTCTAGAGGGAGAGGGAGAGTCTAGAGGTTGAGTCTAGAGGGAGAGGGAGGGTCTAGATGTAGAGGGAGAGTCTAGAGGGAGAGGGAGAGTCGAGAGGGAGAGTCTAGATGTAGAGGGAGAGTCTAGAGGGAGAGGGAGAGTCTAGAGGTTGAGTCTAGAGGGAGAGGGAGGGTCTAGATGTAGAGGGAGAGTCGAGAGGGAGAGTCTAGAGGGAGAGGGAGAGTCGAGAGGGAGAGTCTAGATGTAGAGGGAGAGTCTAGAGGGAGAGGGAGAGGGAGGGTCTAGAGGGAGAGTCTAGAGGGAGAGGGAGAGGGAGGGTCTAGAGGGAGAGTCTAGAGGGAGAGGGAGGGTCTAGAGGGAGAGTCTAGATGTAGAGGGAGAGGGAGGGTCTAGAGGGAGAGTCTAGATGTAGAGGGAGAGGGAGGGTCTAGAGGGAGAGTCTAGATGTAGAGGGAGAGGGAGGGTCTATAGGGAGAGTCTAGAGGGAGAGGGACACAAACCATGTGCTGGTGATGGAGGAGGCAGAAAGTTGTATTGTTCATATCCTTTGAACCAATCAGGATCCTCAGTGAGCTGACAGTTCTGTACCTCTGCTCCAGGTGAGAGTCCGGAGCTGAGGATGGTGAGTTGTGGAGCCGACAAAAGCATCTACTTCCAGAGGGCTGAGCAGGTAGGTCAGAGTACACGTTACATTCTGAAGAAATGTTTATGGAGTTCTGTTGGGGCTTTGATCAGAAACATTCTCTTCCTATTTCCCATGATTCCCTGTGAATGAACCAATGGCGTGCTGCGGTCCAGACGGCGGAGGGTTTGTCGTTTTCCAGGAGCCATCACGTGGTGGAGAAGACCACGTTGTACGACATGGATTTGGATTCGTCGAGGACGCACGTGGCCATCGCCTGTCACGACCGAAACGTCCGGTAAGGAAAACGCGTGGTGGTGTCGGATCTCTGGAGCAGCTGATCTGCTGAAGCTGATGTTTCTGTTGTTTTAGGGTTTACAGCGTGGAAACCGGGAAGTTGAAGAAGTGTTTGAAAGGCTCGTCCAGCGATGAAGGAGCTCTGCTAAAGGTGTGATTATATTTTGGTTGGTGCTGATGACGATGGCATTCGAGTCCTCTGCAGTGCAGTGATCTGATTGGCTCTCACTCGGTGTCACCTGCAGGTTCAGATGGATCCATCGGGAAGTTTCTTTGCCACCAGCTGCTCAGATAAAAACATCACCGTCTCTGACTACGAGTCAGGAGAGTGCGTCGCCACCCTGTTCGGACACTCGGGTGAGTAGATCCAGCTCACCTGCAGAAAAGACGCGTTGGCGTCTCTCATCCGGGTGTTTGACATCTTGTGTCGTCTGTGTCCTCAGAGATCGTCACCTGCATGAGGTTCACTCAGGACTGCAGACACCTCATCACCGTGTCAGGAGACAGGTCAGTGTCTCCCATGCTGCGTTCACACCAAGCGCGATGAGAATATTCACGTTGTGAGAAAACATTTGGTCATTCACGCAAATATTTGCCCGTTCTTTCTCCGACAAACCTCATCTGAACACGTACACACACACAGGTAAACATGAACTCTTGAAGGAAAACAAGTCAGACAGGTATGCAGATGGCAAAGCTACACAAAGTGGTTGTGCTAACTGGGGCTGACTAGCTAGCGTCCAACTTCCTGGTTCACTTCCTGCCGAGCCTTCGCCTTCTTCACTCGGTCGTTCTGCTCGCTCACACACACACACGCGCACACACACACACACAGCGACAGTAGTGATCCTCCGTCATGATACACTGAAAGGACATCTGGCGACAGTGAGGGATGGAGGATCTCAACGCTCATTGATATGGCGTAAACGCGACACGCAAATATTTCTCGAAATTTTCGTCTATTTGCATTTTTTGCGTTGACTTTGTATGTGATCTACTCCCGGTGTGAACGCACCATGAAGACTCTGTTTCTAACTGTGTGTAGTTGTGTGTTCGTGTGGCGGTTGGACTCTCAGATGACCGCCACCATGAGGAAGAGGCGGGGCCTCCGACTGAAAGTTGCACCTGAAACCAAACAGCCAAACATCAGGTGTGACACGTTTGTCTGCGTCGAGTTCGTCTGAGTGAACTGCAACATTTCATGTGATTTAATGTCGGTCGTGTGGTTCCAGGAGAGAAACCTTCATCACTGTTCCCTCGTCTGAGCCGCAGCAGAGGGAGGAAGAGGAGGAGGAGGAGGAGCTCAGCACTCCAGGCAGACTGAACTCTGCTCACGGTGAAGAGGAGGAAGAAGAAGAGGAGTGAATATTGATCAGTGACAATCTGATTGACGAGTGTTTCATCGTGTTGCTCTTTGTGTTTCAGACGTTCGGCTTCTTCAGACCAACGGGAAACTTCCCATGTGGTTCAGGAAACTGGTCAGTGTGACACTCAAGTGTTCCACCGATGTACAGGTTGACCCATCAGGGGCTTTATGACACAGCTCAGCTGTGTTGCGTGTTGTTCAGCAGGGTCAGGGCGGAGACTCCGCCGCCGTCCAATCGGCCGCTGAGCCTCGTCAGGTGCGCAGTCGGTGGACGGAGCAGCTGAACCCTCTGACCATCTGCTCCAACTTCTCCCCGAGTCCCACCAAGAGTCAGGAGGAGGAGGAGGAGGAGGAGGAGGAGGAGGAGGAGGAGGAGGAGGAGGAGGAGGAAGACTTCCACCCTCAGAGTCTGGAGAGTCTGCTGGGGGAGGAGGAGGAGGTCGAGGTGAGTGTGGAGATCAGGTGACTGACTCATTTTCAAACCTTGTTTCATTATTTTCTATATTTCTATAAACTGAAGCTCGGAGCAGGAAGAACGGGTGTGAATCAAAAGAGACGCTATTATCTTATCATGGTGGAAGAAACTGTCCAATGCACAGATTCCTGACTGTGATGATGCTCAGGTGCTGCAGGCTTCAGGTGACCAGAGCAGCAGCAGCGCTGCCGACAGGTGAGCGATGGCACTGCAGCTCCAACACGAACACAGACGGACCTGGTGCTGAAGCTGCTGCTTGTTAATGTACGTTGTGTCTCTTTCAGGGAGTTTGACGTTGAAGCTGTGACTGACCCGCAGCGCTGCTTGACCCAGCTGGAGGTCGAAGGTCAGGGGGTGGAGCCAGTGTGGAGTACTCAGCTGAGTCCAGACTCCGCCTGCTCTGAGGGGTCCGCGGGAAGTCTGGAGCAGCCGCACGACGCCGGTCAGACCTCAGATCATTTCACTGGATGTTTGTGACGGGGAACTAGGGTAAAGCTGAAACGATGAGGGAGAGATATTAACGTGGCACTTCCTGTGTTTCCTGTGGTGGCGTCGCAGACACCGACTCTCTGAGTCAGGGCAGCTCCGCGGGCAGTCTGGGTCCAGACGATGACGACGACAGAAACTCTCTGAGGAATCACTTTGACACTCTGGCATCGAGTCTGAACGACGGTACGGACGACACGTGGTCAGCGTGGCCGTCGCAGAGACACAGTTCATGTCATCCTTACATCATTGACTCACACACTGTCTGCGACCTTTGACCTTTCAGAGAAGTTCGACACTGACCTCAGGACACTGCAGCCTCCGGAGGAGAAACACTTCCTGAACCCGCGACTCAGCATCTCCGCCCGCTTCCTGTCGCGCTTCCAGGACAGACTCAGGTCGGTGGCCTGAGCTGAGGCTGTGACCTTTGACCCGGAGGGGGGGGTCGGGTCGGGTCGGTGAGCTTGTTTGGTTGTTGTTGACGATGACTGTTTGTCACTGCTGTGTCCTCAGGGCCTGGCCAAGTCGAGCTCCGCCTCCCATCTCCGTCCCGACCAGGATCTCGGAGGAGAACGACGTTGACGCATCGGTACGGACGCTCACACCTCATTAGCGTCAACACCACCGCCATGTTTGTACGGAGACGTGGTCTCCTCACGAGACACCCGACACGCCGGCGACAGTAATGGTTTGAACGGCAGCTGCTGATTCGTCGTCTGAACGTTGAATAAATGTTTTCAGGTGAACGTAGAGTCGAGCAGCGACGCGGCGTCAAGTGAGTCTACTCGGGAGGAGAACACACAGTCACACACACACGGAGGTGAGTTCTGTTCATCGTCTCGACAACGCCATGCTGACCTTTGAACTTATACTGGAGTCTGAGGATGCCGAGCGAGGAAGCAACGACATATCGTTTCAAACGTACCCCAACCAGAGGGGGGGGGGGGGGGGTTTGTGTTTGTGTTTGTGTGTGTGTGTGTGTGTGTGTGTGTGTGTGTGTGTGTGTGTGTGTGTGTGTGTGTGTGTGTGTGTGTGTGTGTGTGTGTGTGTGTGTGTGTGTGTGTGTGTGTGTGTGTGTGTGTGTGTGTGTGCGACAGTGAGAGGCAGCCCGTCTGTCCTCCGTAGAAGAGCTTCCTGCACGATATCCCATCAGCCCCTTCGCCGCCCAACACGCCGCCGCCGCCACACTGTGGTGGTGTTCCAGTGCAGAGCGCCACTGGGAGGTGTGTGTGTGTGTTTGTTTGGACACGGGTGTTTGGTGTCGTCCTCTGGGTTTTCTCTCTGCTGTAAAACTCACATGATAATTTGACTTGGACTCGGTCCTGGTCCCGGTCGAAAGAGACTCAGCAGCTTCTGAACTTCACTCATTCCTCCTTTTACTCACTGGGTCAAAGGGCACTCACCTGCTCCGCCCCCCTAACCCTAACCCTGTCACCTGACCTTCTGCTCTTCACACCCAATCAGACGTTGACTCCCGGAGCGGCGTGATGTCTACAGTCCAGCCGGGGGTGGCGCCGCGGCTCGGATACCTGGGGACCACGGCCAGCTCCAGGGCCAAAGTGAGCCAGGACCCCCCCTCCCCCTCCCTGTCCTCGGAGCCACTGCCTGGTCCGGATCGTCCTGAGGACCAGAGCAGGTAACAGACACAACCAACATATTTAAATTCAAGACAAAGTCGATTGTTTTGACAAGAAAATATCATCAACAGATCACAAGTTTTAATGCTTCGACAACAAAGTCATGATGTTTAGATGTTTGAATAAAGTTTAAACTGTGAATTCTAAAACTGTGAATTCGTGTTTCTGTTTGTCGTCGTCCGTCAGCGATGCTCCGTCCTCCCAGAAGTATCAGCCTCTCATGGCGAGCCCCCAGGCGTTGGGCACGCCCACTGAGGAGCCGTCACAGGGCGGAGCCAGCAGGTGGAGTGTCGGCAGCAGCAGCGAGGAGACGCCGACAAATCAGAGCCAAACGCTCATCATCGTGAGCCCCGCCCCCTCCGTCACGCCCACCAAACGTGACATCATCAAGTCTGACATCACCTCCTGCTCTGTCTCCAGGCAGGAGGACGATCGAGGTGAGAAGAAGGGGTTTGTGGGTAAATCTGTGATGTCCCATTCTGACACTTTTTTATTAATGACGTTTTTCTTTAAATTAGTGACAAAATTACATTTGTCATCAAATGTTCCATAACAACTCTTAAAATATTGAAATATTATTTTTTTCTGAAAATATCGGAAGTTTTACTTTAAAACTTTTTCACTTTTTCTCTGAGTTATAATGTTATTATTGTCACCAAGTCATCAGTTTGTCTTTGATATGTCCATCGCAGAATCAGACTCTACCTCTGGTGCCCCGCCCACTTCCTCATGTGCCCCACCCACTTCCTCCTGTCCACTGTCAGAAGGCCCCCGACAGACAGGTAACTTCCTGTGTGTGTATCACGTGGTGCGACGCCTCTGGCGCCTCCTTCAGGACGGAGGTTGAAGCGTCAGGATGTCTGTTGTTGCAGGTGAAAACGAGTCGGTGAGTCTGCAGCAGTGTCAGCAGGTCGCCAACGAGCTGAGACAGACAGCGAGACGAGCGGCTCGCCTCCACAGAAAGGTTCATTACTGACTGTTACTGTGACTGACTGTATATGTTACTGTATGGAGCCCTGAGAGCTCACAGCACTGCAACCTGAGAAAACTTCTTCATCAATTTGACAACACACGTTTGCAGCGTTTAGAAAACCGACCTGAACACAGCACATCAAAGGGGCAGTGAGCAGATTCTAAAGCGAAACACTTTTTTGTAAAAATCTGCAAATATTTCCTCACCATCAGCTGTCGGTTCTGTGTGCTGCGAAAAAAGAATCCGGGTTTTCGGCTCAGCCCAGGTTCAGTAACCAAAATGAAGGTGCGGACCGAACCACACGACACTGAGCAGTTTTTAAACATCACTCGTCTACACGTTAAGAGGCGTGCAGGCACTCGGCGGTCGGACTCCCGGGTCAGAGCAGTGACATCACAACAACAATGACAAGAGAAACACGTTTTTCTCCAGAGTCGCTCAATGCCACAATGTTTTAATAAATCAAAATATCTTTATCTCATTTTCCAACACCACTGACGGAAAGAGAACCTTAACGGCGCTGTCAGTCAAAATCCACGGCAACAACAACAGGCGCGTGCAGACATGTGCATCACTTCTAAGTGTCCTCTGGAAACACTTCCGTTTCGTTGTGGTCTGTTTGTAGCATGTTGTAGTCACATTGATGGCTGAAACTCAATGCCCCCCCTCACGCTTTCCTTTAAGCTTCAGATTTATTCATTTATTTCACGTATGTTTTGTTGTTGTTTCTTCCTCCTGCAGCTCATCGCTGAGCGGCGTCTTCAGATGTCGTCCGTCCTGCAGGAGGCGTTTGTTTTCGTCCACTATGAGCTGCATGTCGTCCTGCAGGGAGAGGGGCAGGGTTTACAGGGAGAGGGGCGGGGCAGTGAAGCCCTCTCTGGTCCACAGGCGGTCCTTCAGGGAGAGGGGCGGGGCAGCGAAGCCCTCTCTGGTCCACAGGCGGTCCTTCAGGGAGAGGGGCGGGGCAGCGAAGCCCTCTCTGGTCCACAGGCGGTCCTTCAGGGAGAGGGGCGGGGTCTACAGGACGAAGGGACAATGTCTCTGCTGGAGAAATACTCCGAGCTGCTGGTTCAAATGACCCAGAACAAACTGAATCGGATCTGACCCGGGACCAGTGGAACCGGATCTGACCCGGGACCAGTGGAACCGGATCTGACCCGGGACCAGTCTCGTGCTCGGTGTTGGTACGGAGGCTGAAGCAGGTCAAAGTTCACTCTGACGTCAGAATGACAGATTTTATTGATATCAGTATTAAACTTTTGCACCTTAACGTTGTTTGATGGCAACAAAGTGTTTCATGTGTTTGTCATGTTTGTACATAAACTGCAGTTTTATGTTTTAATAAATGTTTCAACGTCTCATAGATTTTAGTTCTGATGTTTTCATTTTCAGCTCAGACCTAAAAAAATTATATCTTACTGTAAAAGAAAACAACAAACACAATATTCATTAAACCACGAGAAGAAAAACAGAAACTGAATAACTTTTCTCATCCTGTTAATTAACATGTGATAATAAATGTTTTAATCTCCAATATACAATAAAAAATAAAGTGATGTGATGTTATTAGAAGACATTTTTCAAGATACATTTTAAACATTAGTTTTATTATTGGTCCATTAAAAATAAAAACTCATTAAAAAGTAAAAATACATAACTCAATAAATAAATACATGGAGAAAGTTATAAATAAATACATTTGTGTATTTCTTTATTTCTGCGTCTGTTAATAGGGGGCGGGGTTATCTCAGTCTAAAGCAGGATTGGTTAACACATGGACAAATAAATAAAGGTACAAATGTAGAGAAAAATTTCCAGGCTTTTCACAAAACTGTATTTTTACTTAGTTATGTATTTAATAATTTCAACATTCAGCTTCGGGCTTCACACTGAAAATGTGAAATGTTTCAGCTCGTTTGATAAATTGATAATTAAAAAGTTTTTCCTATAAAAACCAAAAGTTGACCGAACTCAGATTTTTTGGAAATTACAGAAAAAACTTTGTTTGTTTGTTTGTTTGTTGAAGTCAAAAACAGGACAGACGAGCTCGAGCTGTGATTGGCTGAGACACCCGGCAGCTGGCATCTCGAGCGCGCGCCTCAGCCCCGCCCCTCGTCAGAGTGACGAATAAGAGGAAGGGAAGTGACAAAACAACACAAACAAACAAACAAACAAACAAGTAAGTGACGGAGACCGACGGAGCCGGAGGAGCGGAGCCGGAGGACACGTCGGGCCGCGCGGGGAGCGTCTGTCTGCGGCGTCATGGCCGCTGTGGCCGGAGAGGTGGAGCGGAGCGGCCGGGCGCTGTCCCCGGGAGGAGGCGGCAGGTCGCCGGACACCTGGAAGAGACACATCGTCCGCCAGCTGCAGCACCGAGACCGGGACCAGCACGTCATGTTCCAGGACCTGATCCGCGTCTGTACGAACTCCGTCTGGAAAACAGTTGATTTAGTCGATCGTGTCCACAGATTCGAGATGCATCAGTTGTGAGCTAAAGTCGCGACGCCTGTGAAAAGACCGACATTTGTTCACTTCCGGGTTTGTGTCTGGTGAACTTCGCTGCTGTTCAAAGACCAAATGAACCGAACTCCATTCGAACTCCGACGGTATTGAAGCGTTCACACGTCGTCACGTCCAGCGGTAAAAGGAGAGTTTCCGAACGGAGTTCGGTTCAGAGAAGTGACACCAGGCGCCACCACAGACCACTTGTTCGAGTTGCAGTTGAGCCGAACTACAGTTAAAAGTAGAACGCAGTGTTTCTACATCACGTGGCCCAGTTTCCTCAGGTTTAGAAGAAAAAAGGTAAAAACTGAGTTTTTCAGAACGGAGTTTGGTTCAGAGACGTTCTAGCTGCTCTGACGTTGCCTTCACGTGCCAGTCGGAAGATCCCACTTCCCCGCTTGTGAAGACTGGAATTACGAGAATGTCACGTTCAAGTGTTTTATTTGTCGGAAGTAATTGAAAAAAAATATAGTTCCATGAGGTGGACCGACATCCGTGTGAGTCTCCATGTTTCTACGTCGTGTTGAATACGCTTGTTGAACTAAACGCTCCAGAACACGTCACGTTCACGTTGAATTTTTCGACGCTGAAAGAAACCATAAGTGGCATCAGCGGTGCGCCACCATAAAGTGTCCCCTGTCGGTCGCTCAGTTGGTTGGGGTTTGACACTTTACCACCAGATGCCGCCAGAAAATTACACAAATAACACACTGGGGCTTTAAGCGAACATAGATTACATATTAAAATGTTTGTTCAGCTAATATTTGTTGCACTTTTAGAAACCTAGAGTCACGTATCATCCATCACTGAACCTGTCGTCTTCTCCACCATGTTGAAAGGTTTTGGTCCCGACTCCGGAACTCTGGGGTCAAAAATTATCTCTGAGTTTCCCTCTCGTGTTTACGACTTGAGGAGGCGTTGGTGTGCAATTTCCAAGTCTTCAACTCCTATTTACCATATTTCCGATGTCCCGTGAAGGCAGCAGTGAAACCTGCTCGGTGACATCATCACGTCATGATCCCAACTTGTCCTGACGATAAAAAAGTATTTCAATTATAGAGCACTTTTAGCAATGATAAGTGCTCAATAAATGAAATTTATTATCATTATTATTATCAAGTGTAATTTAATCTTCTAAAGTGAATCGTTTCTCGTCACGAGTCATTTTCATATTAATCAGGTTCAATGTTTCTAAACCAAACTGTTTTTATGTTGACATCCAGTTCTGAGACTGAACTCATCGTCCAGGAAGAAACAGAGGTTTTGAAAATGTCCTGCTGCGCCTGAACTCACCGTGTCACGACGCCACGTCTGATGAGTCAGACCGGCTCCTGTTATATGTTGTTTTTGTTGTTCAGGAACAGGAAGTGGCGAGTAGGTTCCACTTCCTGTGACAGTGACTCGCATTGTTGTCCTGCGTCGTCACCGTCAGAACCAGAACTAGAACTAGAACTAGAACCAGAAGAAACAAACTGACCAGTTAAAAGGTTCAGATGTTCCTCTGAGGTCAGGTCAGGTCAGGTGAGAAGCTTTATTTTTATTTTGAGGAATGTTTTTTGTGACAGTCAACAGTGATCAGGTACAAACCTGGACCTGGACCTGGACCTGGACCTGGATCTGGATCCGTTTCCTTCACTGACTCTGTTTCCTGTTTGTCCTCAGACACTAGGCTGTTGGACAAATCCATTCTGACCAATGGGATTCTGAGCTGTTCGGTCAGGTAACAAGTGTGTGTGTGTGTGTGTGTGTGTGTGTGTGTGTGTGTGTGTGTGTGTGTGTGTGTGTGTGTGTGTGTGTGTGTGTGTGTGTGTGTGTGTGTGTGTGTGTGTGTGTGTGTGTGTGTGTGTGTGTGTGTGTGTACACGCATGTTTAACTGTGTGTGTGTTTGTTTTGTGTGTCCAGACGTCCCTTCTCTGGCAGCGGCTCTGTCTCGTCTCTGCTGCATCAGAACGACCAGCTGAAGAAAACCACAGGAGAGGTCAGAGGTCACCACAACAACAACAATAACTTTAATAAATATAACATAATAACATCAAAACAACAATAACTTTAATAAAAATAACATATTAACATAAAAACAGCAATAACACGTGCAGTGAAACACGTCGTTGATTGATGATGTCATCAGTGACTCAAGTCCTCCAGTAGCCATGTTGTTTATCTACGGTATACCCCCTGGTGCAGTAGCAGTCTGAGCTCAGTGCTGCCCCCTGATGGACACCTGCAGTAGCAGTCTGAGCTCAGTGCTGCCCCCTGATGGACACCTGCAGTAGCTGTCTGAGCTCAGTGCTGCCCCCTGGTGGACACCTGCAGTAGCAGTCTGAGCTCAGTGCTGCCCCCTGGTGGACACCTGCAGTAGCTGTCTGAGCTCAGTGCTGCCCCCTAATGGACACCTGCAGTAGCAGTCTGAGCTCAGTGCTGCCCCCTGGTGGACACCTGCAGTAGCTGTCTGAGCTCAGTGCTGCCCCCTGGTGGACACCTGCAGTAGCTGTCTGAGCTCAGTGCTGCCCCCTAATGGACACCTGCAGTAGCAGTCTGAGCTCAGTGCTGCCCCCTGGTGGACACCTGCATTAACAGTCTGAGCTCAGTGCTGCCCCCTGGTGGACACCTGCATTAACAGTCTGAGCTCGGTGCCGACATCCCTCAAGAAGTGATGATGTCACAATGATGCATTTCATCCTCACTCTTCTTCTTCTGTGGTGTTTCTTCCTCAGTTGGCCTTTCAGGTGTTGGAGCTGCAGCAGCAGATCAAAACCAAAGACTGTGTCCTGGAGGAGCAACACGCCAGGTGAGCCAGAGGCCACGCCCCCCCTCTTGGATCCTCGCAGCCGATTGGCTCAAGGTGTCAGCAGTTTGAGTGAAGAGGCACAATCTGTTTTTCATTTGTGTGAACTGGCCCTTTAAACTGACGATGATGATGATGTCCGTGACCTTTGCACCCTGACCTGTCTCACCTTCATTCTTCAGGCTGCTGGAGGAGCAGCGGCGGTCCGCGGTTGTGTTGGGTGCCCGTGGGGGGCTGCAGGAGCGGGTGGAGCAAGTTCAGGAGGAGAACGGGGCGCTGAAGTTGCAGTATGATGCCCTGCTGGCGCGACAGAGAGGGGCGGAGACAAGACTCCGGGAGGAGAAGGTCAGAGAAGGTCACCTGCTGGAGGACGTGATCCACCTAAAAAGACAGGCCGCCGCCCACATGAACAGCCGCAATGAACGCAGGTCCAGGTACGTTAACGCATCACACCTGAACGGATCACACCTGGACACATCGTACCTGAGCACAACACACCTGAGCACAACACACCTGAAAGCAACACACCTGAAAGCAACACACCTGAACTCATCACACCTGAACGCATCACGCCTTAACACATCCTACCTGAACGCATCACACCTGAATACATCGTACCTGAACGCATCACACCTGAATACATTGTACCTGAACACATCACACCTGAATACATCGTACCTGAACACATCACACCTGAACGCATCGCACCTGAACGCATCGCACCTGAACATAACGCACCTTAATACAACACACCTGAACACAACACACCGGACCACAACACACCTGAACCCATCGCACCTGAACACACCTGAACACATCGCACCTGAACACACCTGAACACAACACACCGGACCACAACACACCTGAACCCATCGCACCTGAACACACCTGAACACATCGCACCTGAACACACCTGAACACAACACACCGGAACAAATCGCACCTAAACACATCTTACCTGAACTCATCGTCTCTTCTCGTCAGAGCTCGTGACGCAAAGCTGCAGAAGGAGTTGCAGACCGCTGCCAGGTCAAAGGTCACCATCGAGAGGTAAAGGTCACAATCATTTATGTATATATTTAAAGTCAGTTCAACTGTGAACTGACAGATTGAAGACGTTTCAGCTCATCCAGCGCTCCGACCTCCAGGTCGACGTCCAGGTCCTCGTCCCCGAAGAAGGAAAAAGAGGACCAGACACCAAGACACACCAGACTCTTCAGGTCAGAGGACGTCACATCAGAACGTATATACAGTCAGTGATCGTCTTTATATACAGTCAGTGATCGTCTTTACATACAGTCGCTGATGGTCTTTATATACAGTCAGTGAACGTCTCTATATACAGTCAGTGATTGTCTTTATATACAGTCAGTGATCATCTTTATATACAGTCACTGATCGTCTTTATATACAGTCACTGATCGTCTTTATATACAGTCAGTGAACGTCTCTATATACAGTCAGTGATTGTCTTTATATACAGTCAGTGATCGTCTTTATATACAGTCACTAATCGTCTTTATATACAGTCACTGATCGTCTTTATATACAGTCACTGATTGTCTTTATATACAGTCAGTGAACGTCTCTATATACAGTCAGTGATTGTCTTTATATACAGTCAGTGATCATCTTTATATACAGACACTGATCGTCTATATATACAGTCAGTGATCGTCTCTATATACGGCCAGGGATCGTCTTTATATACAGTCTGTGATCGTCTTTATATACAGTCTGTGATCGTCTTTATATACAGTCAGTGATCGTCTTTATATACAGTCACTGATCGTCTTCATATACAGTCTGTGATCGTCTTTATATACAGTCAGTGATCGTCTTTATATACAGTCACTGATCGTCCTTATATACAGTCACTGATCGTCCTTATATACAGTCACTGATCGTCTTTATATACAGTCAGTGATCGTCTTTATATACAGTCAGTGATCATTTCCATATACAGTTGGGGATCATCTTTATATACAGTCTTTGATCGTCATTATATACAGTCAGTGGTCATTGCCATATACAGTTGGGGATCATCTTTATATACAGTCTCTGATCGGCTTTATATATATATTATATATCCTCAGGTCAGCCTCAGCCTCCTCTCCCAGGATCCTCTCCTCCATCAGAGATCTTTTTCAGTGAGTCCTCGTGTCTCTTTCACCTTCCCTTTGTTGAAGAAGCAGGTTCTGTTGTCGCTGAGTGTGTGTGTGTGTGTGTGTGTGTGTGTGTGTGTGTGTGTGTGTGTGTGTGTGTGTGTGTGTGTGTGTGTGTGTGTGTGTGTGTGTGTGTGTGTGTGTGTGTGTGTGTGTGTGTGTGTGTGTGTGTGTGTGTGTGTGTGTGTGTGTGTGTGTGTGTGTGTGTGTGTGTGTGTGTGTGTCAGGAGGAAGAGGCGTGGTCACTCAGTCTGCAGTCTGGAGGAGGATCTGATGTGTCCTGTTGGAGTCTGTCTGTCAGCCAGGGTCCCTGTTAGAGCTCTGCATGTACTGGTAACACACACACACACACACACACACACACACACACACACACACACACACACACACACACACATGGATTTAGACAAACAACCACAAGGAGCTGATGCACATGAGGACACACTGTCTGTCTGTCTGTCTCACTCTCTGTCTGTCTGTCTCACTCTCTGCCTGTCTGTCTGTCACCTGTCTGTCTGACAGGAGGCCCATGAGCAGGGCATTAACACAGTGAGGTTCAGCTCCAGTTCAGACCTGTTGGCCACAGGAGGAACAGACCGAGTCATTAAAGTGTGGGAGGTCAGAGCAGGTAATAATCATAATAATAATAATAATAATAATAATAATATTATAATAATTAATTATATAGTAATAACAATCATAATAATAATAATATACTTTATTATGTAATAATGCATTATATAATAACCATAATAATAATAATATTAGAAAAATTCATTATATAATAATAATAACCATAATGTGATGAACTGATGATGATGTCACCAGGCTCACTGACCCACAGAGCGACTCTGGATGGCAGCACAGGGGGGATCACCTGTGTCGAGTTCGACCCAACGGTGAGTGACTCGCCTGACCTCTGACCCACCTGACCTATGACCCACCTGACGTCTGACCTCTGACCCACCTGACCTCTGACTCACCTGACCTCTGACCCAACTGACCTCTTACCTCTGACTGGCCTGACCCACCTGACCTCTGACATCTGACTCACCTGACCTCTGACTCACCTGACCTCTGACCCACCTGACCTCTGACCCACCTGACCTCTGACCCACCTGACCTCTTACCTCTGACTCGCCTGACCCACCTGACCTCTGACTCACCTGACCTCTGACTAACCTGACCTCTGACATCTGACTAACCTGACCTCTGACCCACCTGCCCTCTGACCCACCTGCCCTCTGACCCACCTGACCTCTGACTCACCTGACCTCTGACCCACCTGACCTCTGACTCACCTGACCTCTGACCCACCTGACCTCTGACATCTGACCCACCTGACCTCTGACTCACCTGACCTCTGACCCACCTGACCTCTGACATCTGACCCACCTGACCTCTGACTCACCTGACCTCTGACTCACCTGCCCTCTGACTCACCTGCCCTCTGACCCACCTGCCCTCTGACCCACCTGACCTCTGACCCACCTGACCTCTGACTCACCTGACCTCTGACTCACCTGACCTCTGACATCTGACTCACTTGACCTCTGACTCACCTGACCTCTGACATCTGACCCACCTGACCTCTGACTCACCTGACCTCTGACTCACCTGCCCTCTGACTCACCTGCCCTCTGACCCACCTGCCCTCTGACCCACCTGACCTCTGACCCACCTGACCTCTGACTCACCTGACCTCTGACTCACCTGACCTCTGACATCTGACTCACTTGACCTCTGACTCACCTGACCTCTGACATCTGACCCACCTGACCTCTGACTCACCTGACCTCTGACCCACCTGACCTCTGACCCACCTGACCTCTGACTCACCTGACCTCTGACCCACCTGACCTCTGACTTACCACAGTCTGATGTTTGTGATTCGTTGTCTTCAGGGTTCACGTGTTCTCGCTGCGTCCTACGATGAGTCGGCGTTGTTGTGGCGACTGGATGATTCTGCTCCTAAGGTAACCGTGACCACGCCTCTTACCTTCTCACCTGTCTGTCTGTCTCTCACTTGTCTGTCTGTCTGTCACCTGTCTGTCTGTCTGTCTGTCTCTGACTTGTCTGTCTGTCACCTGTCTGTCACTGGTCTGTCTGTCTCTCACTTGTCTGTCTGTCACCTGTCTGTCTGTCTGTCTCTCACTTGTCTGTCACTGGTCTGTCTGTCTCTCACTTGTCTGTCTGTCACCTGTTTGTCTGTCTCTCACTTGTCTGTCTCTCACCTGTCTGTCTGTTACCTCTCTGTCCCTCACCTGTCTGTCTGTCTGTCTGTCAGCTGACTCTGACAGGTCACAAGAGGAAGGTCACAGCAGCGAGGTTCAGCTCTTCACTTCATCAGGTGGTGACAGGAAGTGCAGACAGAACCATCAGACTGTGGGATCTGCACAGAGCAGCCTGTGAGTCACCAATCAATACCTGATCACTGATCAATACCTGATCACTGATCGTTACCTGATCAATACCTGATCAATATCTGATCACTGATCGTTACCTGATCAATACCTGATCACTGATCGTTACATGATCAATACCTGATCACTGATCAATACCTGATCAATACCTGATCACTGATCAATACCTGATCACTGATCGTTACCTGATCAATACCTGATCAATATCTGATCACTGATCGTTACCTGATCAATACCTGATCACTGATCAATACCTGATCACTGATCGTTACCTGATCAATACCTGATCAATATCTGATCACTGATCAATACCTGATCACTGATCAATACCTGATCAATACCTGATCACTGATCAATACCTGATCACTGATCGTTACCTGATCAATACCTGATCACTGATCAATACCTGATCAATACCTGATCACTGATCAATACCTGATCACTGATCAATACCTGATCAATACCTGATCACTGATCAATACCTGATCAATACCTGATCACTGATCAATACCTGATCATTGATCGTTACCTGATCAATACCTGATCACTGATCAATACCTGATCATTGATCGTTACCTGATCAATACCTGATCAATACCTGATCACTGATCAATACCTGATCAATACCTGATCACTGATCAATACCTGATCATTGATCGTTACCTGATCAATACCTGATCACTGATCAATACCTGATCAATACCTGATCACTGATCAATACCTGATCACTGATCAATACCTGATCAATACCTGATCACTGATCAATACCTGATCAATACCTGATCACTGATCAATACCTGATCGTTACCTGATCAATACCTGATCACTGATCAATACCTGATCAATACCTGATCACTGATCAATACCTGATCCAAGTGGACTTGTGTGTTGCAGGTGTGCAGGTCGTTGAAGTGGCGTCGTACTGCAGTGACCTGGTCTGTTCTGAGAACTGGATCATCAGTGGACACTTCGACTGTAAGATCAGACTGTGGGACACAAGGTGAGTTCATCACTTCATCTGTTCATCACTTCATCATTTAATCTGTTCACCACTTCATCATTAAATACAGTAGATTCAGTGGAAACAGCGGAGACAGTAGGACCCAGCCGAGACAGTACAGACAGCGGAGACAGTGGAACCCAGCGGAGACAGTGGAACTCAGTGGAGACAGTACAGACAGTGGAACCCAGCGGAGACAGCCTAGACAGTTGGAGACAGTGGAGACAGTAGAACCCAGTAGAGACAGTAGAACCCAGTGGAGACAGTACAGACAGTGGAAACAGTAGAACCCAGCGGAGACAGTGGAACCCAGTAGAGACAGTGGAACCCAGTAGAGACAGTAGAAAACCCAGTGGAGACACTAGAAAACCCAGTGGAGACACTAGAGAACCCAGTGGAGACACTAGAGAACCCAGTGGAGACAGTAGAACCCAGCGGAGACACTAGAAAACCCAGTGGAGAGAGTAGAGAACCCAGTGGAGACACTAGAAAACCCAGTGGAGACAGTAGAACCCAGCGGAGACACTAGAAAACCCAGTGGAGAGAGTAGAGAACCCAGTGGAGACACTAGAAAACCCAGTGGAGACAGTAGAACCCAGTGGAGACACTAGAAAACCCAGTGGAGACACTAGAAAACCCAGTGGAGACACTAGAACCCAGTGGAGACAGTAGAAAACCCAGTGGAGACACTAGAAAACCCAGTGGAGACAGTAGAAAACCCAGTGGAGACACTAGAACCCAGTGGAGACACTAGAAAACCCAGTGGAGACAGTAGAAAACCCAGTGGAGACAGTAGAACCCAGCGGAGACACTGGAGTTTTATCTCTGCTGCAGCAGCTCTGTTTGACTGATGTTGTAATTTCGACTTCTCATTCTTGACCATCTCCTGGGCGAATCCCTGTCTCCCTCTGTTACCTAGCAACAGTTCAGCCTACAGGACATCTGCCCTGCAGATGACTGATACATCTTTCCACCAATCACAGCCCCCCTCCCTGCTCCTGATAGGACCAGAACATTGTGACCTGTCAGAATCACAGATTATTTGATCAATGACACTTAACATGATTAATGATGATATGAAAATCAATAGAGTCCATCTGAGAATCAGTGACATCATCATCTACATGCACTGTGATTGGTCAGTTCACATCCACTCAATAGAAAACTGTCTCCGTGTGTCATGGTTCAGGGCGGCGAGCTGCGTACAGGAGCTTCCTGCTCAGGGTAAAGTCACCTCACTGGACCTCGGGTCCGACCGCCGTCAGCTGCTCAGCTGTTGCCGTGACGACTGCCTCCAGCTGGTCGACCTGAGGAGGTGGAGCAACGACCGCGTGAGCTTCAGGTAGCGGCGTCGCAGCGTGATGAGGTTTGTGAAGTCGAATCTGATGGTCTGAGCGTTTGTCTCTGTGTCCTTCAGAGCCGAGGGGTTTAAATGTGGCAGCGACAGCACCAGGGCCGTGATCAGGTGAGTCCAGGTGACCGCGTGCACCTCATCAATACCCTATGATATATGATATATGATATTATGACTAAAACCAAACTTATTGATCAAACGTTTTCTGTTCTGCAGTAACATTAGATTTCCTAACAACATGAGTCATGAAGACACAGCAACTTATCTCCTACATGAGAAGTGTCAGCTGTCAATCACGAATCAGTGTCAGTTTTATATCATCTAATAACTAATGAGAGTCAAAGTGATCAGAAACCTCCATGACATGGAGGGGGCGGGGCTTATGACCTGTACTGCAGCCAGACACCAGGGGGCGATCTGTTTTGTCGTCCATCTTTATTATATCTCAGGGTTTATGATTTATCTTTTCATGTGATTAATCATCTGATGCATAAACAGAAAACAGACTTGAGAACAGAGGGGGAGGGACCACACGCTGTCTGCTTCATGTTCTACAGTTTCCATGACGACAGCAGGACCTGGATGCTTTGTGTCTGACAGAAACACAACAGGCGGAGGGTTTGGGTTCTCTGAGGTCCTCTCAGGTTCTAACCTGTGGTTCCTGTCCATATGGGTTCTGTAGTTTATCCAAGATGCTGCTTCATTTCATTGATAACTGACAGTTTCTGACAACCTGTGGCTGCTTCATGTTCATGTTCTGTATAGAACCGTCTAACCTCTAGTTCTCTCGCTCCAGCCCAGACGGATGTTTTCTCGCAGCTGGATCAGCAGACGGCGCCGTTTACATCTGGAACGTCTCCACCGGCAACCTGGAGACCCGCCTCCCTGACAAACACAGGTATCAGCGTGGAGATATTGATCTGCTGTTCAACACACCGATCAGTCGATCAAAAACAAACTATTAACAAGATATTATACTCTAAGATTTAATATGAAGATCAGAGGCCCCAGAACGCTTCCCTGAGGGACTCCACGTGTTATTCAAGACTGTTACTATTTAAATACTAAGTTTTGTATCTGGTCCTTCTCTTCTCTATAGTTCGTCCATCAGCGCCGTGTCCTGGTCTCCGTCTGGTGAATACGTCGTCAGTGTGGACAAGAGTAGGCGAGCCGTCCTCTGGAGTGACATCTGAGACTGCCAATCAGCTAAGAGGTCACAACGCACCTCACCTGAACAAACGCACTGAGCTCGGAGCTGTGACAGGGAAGGTGTCTGGTGATTGGACAAAAGGGACAAAGCTTGTTTATTTGTTGTTGTTGATGTTGGCAGGGGGATGAGATCTTCTGACTGATGTTCTACTTTTTACTCAGGAGAATGAACAGAAATCAAAAGGCGAGTTGTCAACAACATGAAGCTTTTTTTGACTGAACAAAGGGAAAAGTGCAGAATCTCCTGGAACATTAGTCTGAAAGGTTTTTCTGTGTTACTGTTGCTCCTGACCTCTGACCTCACATCACGTTAATTATTCATTTTCATCAGCTGCCTCGTCCAGTTCTGGGTGCTGTTTAATGTTGAATTAATAATATTAAGATTAAGATATTGATATTCAGCTGAAATATGTGACAGATTTGTGACATAAACGTCAATACATTCGTGCACCTAGTAAATAATTCTGTGCCCATTAAAAACGCTGGGTGTTATTGTATATGCTCACGTCGATGTGACAGATTTACACTGAACAGTTTCATGTGGAGATGAAAAGGGAAAGTGAGAAGTGAACATTTCCAGATCAGATGAGTCAGAGTCAGGAGCTTCCTGCTGCTCTGCAGCGGTGGATTTACATTTAGAAGGCGTCTGCTTTAATCCTGTTTGGCCTCTCGGCTTCAGAGAGGAAAGTTGACATCCGGAGGCCGTGATGGCGTCTGAACCCAGCGAGGGAGAACACAGCGATTCACATCATTTCAAAAGAGCGACTGATCAGCTTCATGTCAAACTCCAGCATTTAAAAAAAAGAGCCTTTTCTGCGAAAATCATGTCGCTGCCTTTTCTCTTGAGGCAGACGATCTGAGACTCCGCCCACACAGACACCTTTTGGTTTTAATTCATCTCTGTTGCTATGGTTACACCTGGCGTCCACACAACTGCGGCGTTTAGTTTTCCAGCCTCCAGTGTTTTAGTTTGTAAATGATGAAGCAGACAACCACATTCTACTTCCTGTTTGAATGGTCATGTGACATGTGTCTTCAGGTGGGTTGGTGTGGGCGGAGCCTGAGCGTCAGGTCACTTTACTACTGACATATGTGAAATATGATCTTTTGTTGTTTCCTTATGATTTATAGATAATATTTTCTGAAAGTTTATTTTTTATTCATATTCAGGTGTGAGGCTTCTGGTAATGAAGGGAAACATCTTTATTTTAAAACTGACATTTACTTTGTTTGTTTTTCTTTGTTCCGTTTCTTTCTCATTTTGTTCTGCCTGTTTTTGCTGATGCTGTACGGGACCTGAGCGAAGACGCAGTTAAGCGTCAGACCTGAGCTCAGAGACAAATGTGATGAAGACGTCATGTGCTCGTTGTTTTAATATCGGATGTTCTCACTCTGCTGCTGTAACCGATGAAAATTTGTGTCTTTGTTTTTAATAAACTCTGGTTTCTAAGCATCCGTCCTTCGTCTTGTCGTCATCGCTCGTCTCTGTCCCAGGTGGTTACGTGACAAACTGTCGTTGTCAGATTTTAAATATAGCGTGAATATAAAGATGAGGAGGAGAAGCTTCGGGGCAGTTTCACACTAAGATCATTAAGGAGGAAACAGGAAGCAGCTGCTGCCTCAGATCGTAGCGCCCATCGACCATGAAGACGGTAGAACTGTTTGGCCGACTGTTTTCTGAGTGATGCATGGCCAGGCCAACCACTCTTGTATTAATCTCCTTATGAATCCTGTACATTGATGTCGCTTCCTTAATGTTCTCGTGTTGTTGGTCACTCGGCAACAGAATGACGTTGAGCGCTGGGGGGTGAAGGCAGAGACTGCGTCACTGTGACATTACTTTTCTGGGGCGTCGTAAAAAAAATCAGTGCTGAATGTATGTCTATTAGTCTGTACTTACAGACCCAAGACTTTATTTATTATGAAAAAAGACAGGAAATCTCAATTTTGACAATATGGGCCCTTTAATTTTAATAAGCAACTTTTGAAATGTGAGTCAAACACTAAAATGTTCACTTTTGATTTGTTTCTGAACCATTAGGTCGACAGGTTATTGTGCCTATATTGCAGTTTGTTAGCTGCTTGAATCTAGCTGACCTGCAATAATGTTTGCTAACCTTTAATAACGTTAGTTGACCTGTAGTAACGTTAGTTGATATGTAGCTACGTTAGTTGACCTGCAGTAACGTTAGTTGACCTGTAGCAACGTTAGTTGACCTTTAGTAACGTCAGTTGACCTGTAGTAACGTTAGTTGATATGTAGTGACGTTAGTTGAACTGTACTAATGTTAGTTGACCTCTAGCAACGTTAGTTGACCTGTAGTAACGTTAGTTGACCTGTAGTAACGTCATTTGACCTGTAGTAACGTTAGTTGATATGTAGTAACGTTAGTTGACCTGTAGTAACGTTAGTTGATATGTAGTAACGTTAGTTTACCTGTAGTAACGTTGGTTGACCTGTAGTAACGTTAGTTGACCTGTAGTAACGTCATTTGACCTGTAGTAACGTTAGTTGACCTGTAGTAACGTCAGTTGACCTGTAGTAACGTCGGTTGACCTGTAGTAACGTTAGTTGACCTGTAGTAACGTCATTTGACCTGTAGTAACGTTAGTTGATATGTAGTAACGTTAGTTGACCTGTAGTAACGTTAGTTGATATGTGGTAACGTTAGTTTACCTGTAGTAACGTTGGTTGACCTGTAGTAACGTTGGTTGACCTGTAGTAACATTAGTTGATATGTAGTAACGTTAGTTGAACTGTACTAATGTTAGTTGACCTGTAGCAACGTTCGTTGACCTGTAGTAACGTCAGTTGATATGTAGTAACGTTAGTTTACCTGTAGTATTGTTGGTTGACCTGTAGTAACGTTGGTTTACCTGTAGTATTGTTGGTTGACCTGTAGTAACGTTGGTTGACCTGTAGTAACGTTGTTTTACCTGTAGTAACGTCAGTTGACCTGTAGTAACGTTAGTTGTCCTGTGGTAGCGTTGGTTGACCTGTAGTAACGTTAGTTGTCCTGTGGTAGCGTTGGTTGACCTGTTATAACGTTGGTTGACCTGTAGTAACGTCATTTGAACTGTAGTAACGTTAGTTGAACTGTACTAATGTTAGTTGACCTGTAGCAACATTAGTTGACCTGTAGTAACGTTAGTTGACCTGTAGTAACGTCAGTTGACCTGTAGTAACGTTAGTTGACCTGTAGTAACGTCAGTTGACCTTTAGTAACGTCAGTTGACCTGTAGTAACGTTAGTTGATATGTAGTAACGTTAGTTGACCTGTAGTTATGTCATTTGACCTGTTATAGCGTTGGTTGACCTGTTATAGCGTTGGTTGACCTGTTATAACGTTGGTTGACCTGTAGTAACGTTGGTTTACCTGTAGAAAATGTTAGTTGACCTGTGGTAACATCAGTTGACCTGTAGTAATATTGGTTGACCCTTTTATAACATTGGTTAAACTGTTATAACGTTGGTTGACCTGTAGTAACATCAGTTGACCTGTACTAACGTCGGTTGACCTGTAGTAAAGTCAGTTGACCTGTAGTAACGTTAGTTGTCCTGTGGTAGCGTTGATTGACCTGTAGTAACGTTAGTTGTCCTGTGGTAGCGTTGGTTGACCTGTTATAACGTTGGTTGACCTGTAGTAACGTCATTTGAACTGTAGTAACGTTAGTTGAACTGTACTAATGTAAGTTGACCTGTAGCAACATTAGTTGACCTAGTTGACCTGGAGTAAGGTTAGTTGACCTGTAGTAACGTCGGTTGACCTGTAGTTACGTCGGTTGACCTGTAGTAATGTTGGTTGACCTGTAGTAACGTCGGTTGATCTGTAGTAACGTCGGTTGACCTGTAGTAACGTCGGTTGACCTGTAGTAACGTCGGTTGACCTGTAGTTACGTCGGTTGACCTGTAGTAATGTTGGTTGACCTGTAGTAACGTCGGTTGTCCTGTAGTAACGTCAGTTGACCTGTAGTAACGTCGGTTGTCCTGTAGGAACGTTAGTTGACCTGTAGTAACGTTAGTTGACCTGTAGTAACGTTGGTTGTCCTGTAGTAACATTAGTTGACCTGTAGTAACGTTGGTTGACCTGTAGTAACGTTAGTTGACCTGTAGTAACGTCAGTTGACCTGTAGTAACGTTGGTTGACCTGTAGTAATGTTGGTTGACCTGTAGTAATGTTGGTTGACCTGTAGTAACGTCAGTTGACCTGTAGTAACGTTGGTTGACCTGTAGTAACATTAGTTGACCTGTAGTAACGTTAGTTGACCTGTAGTAACGTCAGTTGACCTGTAGTAACGTTGGTTGACCTGTAGTAACATTAGCTTTGTTAAAACCTTGACAGTCGTCTCTCACATAGAAACTGTTGTACAGGTGGAGTTAGTTCATGGATGAGTTAAACCTGCTTCTCTCAGC
>NC_061525.1:24980000-24987500 GCF_022379125.1 Scophthalmus maximus
CTGAGTCCGGCTTGAGTCCGGTCTGAGTCTGGTCTGAGTCCGGTCTGAGTCCAGTCTGAGTCTGGTCTGAGTCCGGTCTGAGTCCGGCTTGAGTCCAGTCTGAGTCTGGTCTGAGTCCGGTCTGACTCCGGTCTGAGTCCGGCTTGAGTCCAGTCTGAGTCTGGTCTGAGTCCAGTCTGAGTCCGGTCTGACTCCGGTCTGAGTCCAGTCTGAGTCTGGTCTGAGTCCGGTCTGAGTCCGGCTTGAGTCCAGTCTGAGTCTGGTCTGAGTCTGGTCTGAGTCCGGCTTGAGACCAGTCTGACTCCGGTCTGAGACCAGTCTGAGTCCGGTCTGAGTCCGGTCTGACTCTGGTCTGAGTCCGGTCTGAGTCCGGTCTGACTCTGGTCTGACTCTGGTCTGTCTGCTCTCTGGACTGTCAACAGTATAAAACAGTGGACTGTCTCTAGATGTTGACTCGAGACCAAAACCAACTGCAGCAAAATTCAAACACGGTCGGAACTTTAAACCAACCAATGTTCAGCCAGTGTCACAGTCGACTGTTCTTCACTGTAAACTGCATCTGATCTCAGTCACTTCAGACACTTTGACTTAATAGTCACAGGATGAAACTGTCAGACGATCAAAGAGGAACACGAGGTCATTCACAGGTCACATTTATTTATGAATATTATAGAGATTCAGATAAAGTTTCCACGTGAAGCCTCTAAACTCACCTGGTCACATCCTCCAGTTTGAGTTTAGCATCTCGTACTTTCACTTCCCAGAGTGACCCTGTGACCTCTGCGTTAGCTTCACCTGAGGTTCCTCGCTGGCACCGCACAGAACCCGGCGTCAGGCCTCAGAACATGTATTTTTCCTGGTCTGGTCTCTGAATCTCAGAGTGTTTCTGTGTTCGCAGGCTGAGTGATGTGAGCGTGTCGTGTCGGGAGAATATTAATGAGCAGAGTGGGATGGTCGGACATACAGAGCAGCTCATCTCCTCCGTCACCACGGAAACAATCAGAAGCTCAAAGTGACGAGGGCGATCATCTCAAACAACGTGGTTCAATTGAAACATTCAGACTCTAACATAAAACAACAACTAATATCTGAGAAGAAACAGGAAATTGTTTCAGAAGCCAACGATCTGAGAGTGAAACGTGTCGCGCCGCTGCTCCTTTTGATGACATCACTTCCTGTCTCTTCACTGTTGCCAGTGTGTGAGACTTAGACTCGTCCTGTCGTCGTCAGGCACCGATCAGACTGATTCTGAATTGAATCCCGGACCCATCTCAGCTGTGTTAGCACGCTAACACGCTAAACTAAGATGGTGAACGTGCATGTTAGAATGTTGTTGTTAGCATTTAGCTCCAAACTCTACGACAGTAAAGCCTGACAGAGCTGTTGGAATCTAAGTCCTGGCTTTCATGGAGGTTGTGATCTGGATTGAGGGTCTGAGCAAAAACCGGGAGGTCTGGGAGGACCAGGAGAACCGGCAGGTCAGGGAGGACCAGGAGAACCGGGAGGTTTCGGAGGTCTGGGAGGACCAGGAGAACCGGGAGGTCTGGGAGGACCAGGAGAACTGGCAGGTCTGGGAGGACCAGGAGAACCGGGAGGTCTCGGAGGTCTGGGAGGACCAGGAGAACCGGGAGGTCTGGGAGGTCTGGGAGGACCAGGAGAACTGGCAGGTCTGGGAGGACCAGGAGAACCGGGAGGTCTGGGAGGTCTGGGAGGACCAGGAGAACCGGGAGGTCTGTGGAGGTCTGGGAGCACCAGGAGAACCGGGAGGTCTTGGAGGTCTTGGAGGTCTGGGAGGACCAGGAGAACTGGCAGGTCTGGGAGGACCAGGAGAACCGGAAGGTCTGGGCGGTCTGGGAGGACCAGGAGAACCGGGAGGTCCGGGAGGGCTGGGAGGACCAGGAGAACCGGGAGGTCAGGGAGCCTGCCTGACAAGAAACCACAGATTCCCAGTTTAATCCATAAACAATAAATCTCACTCTGTGGCGAGTGATAGTTCAATTTCTAACAATAATACTGACACATGAAACTGCCACAGTGCAGGACAGAGGGTGGAGGATTTGGGGGGTCAGGAGGATCAGGGAGGACCAGGACATCTGGATGGTCTTTTTTCATAGTCTCTGCTGTACGAGCAGTACCGGGGGAGTCCTCCATCGTGGCAGCAAGCTGAATTATTGATCATCGGGTGTTTCCCCGGAGCGTCCTGATCGATCGGAGGAAGCGTCAGTGAAGAGACGAACGTTCAGACTTTACTCTGAACCAACGTTCACTGCAGGTGTGAATGTGACCAGGAACAAATCAGACGTCAGGAATAAGTTCATGAGTGTCACATGTTTCCATTCGGTCCAGACGTTCTCTTGGTTTGTGTCTGATCAGTTCCTGTTTCTGTTTTCTTCTGGAAAGAACCTCCTTCTCTGTGACGGCAGAGCAACAGACTGGTTGTCGTGGTTCTTTTAGTTTTCACTTCGTCACTGTGGTTCAGGATCAGAGCATCAGCATACTACAGCCTGACAGAGCTGTGAGCGGCTGTAGACTCTCAATATGATCTGGATTAAGGGGCCTGAGGACAGAGGGTGGAGGACCAGGGGAACCAGGGGGACTAGGAGGACCGGGGGGACCAGGAGGACCAGGAGGACCAGGGGGACCAGGAGGACCAGGGGGACTGGGAGGACCAGGGGGACTGGGAGGACCAGGAGGACCAGGGGGACCAGGGGGACCGGGAGGACCAGGAGGACCAGGGGGACTGGGAGGAACAGGGGGACCGGGAGGACCAGGAGGACCAGGGGGACCGGGAGGACCAGGAGGACCAGGGGGACCGGGAGGAACAGGCGGACCAGGAGGACCAGGAGGACCAGGAGGACCGGGGGCACCGGGGGGACCGGGAGGACCAGGGGGACCAGGAGGACCAGGGGGACTGGGAGGACCAGGAGGACCAGGGGGACCAGGGGGACCGGGAGGACCAGGAGGACCAGGGGGACTGGGAGGAACAGGGGGACCAGGGGGACCGGGAGGAACAGGGGGACCAGGGGGACCGGGAGGAACAGGGGGACCAGGGGTACCGGGAGGACCGGGGGGACCAGGAGGACCAGGGGGACTGGGAGGACCAGGAGGACCAGGGGGACCAGGGGGACCGGGAGGACCAGGAGGACCAGGGGGACTGGGAGGAACAGGGGAACCAGGGGGACTTGGAGGAACATTGGGACCAGGGGGACCGGGAGGACCAGGAGGACCAGGGGGACCGGGAGGAACAGGCGGACCAGGAGGACCAGGAGGACCAGGGGGACCGGGAGGAACAGGGGGACTAGGAGGACCAGGAGGACCAGGAGGAACCCTGAACTCTGACTCTGGTCAGTGACTCTGGTCGGTGCCTCTGGTCAGTGACTCTCTCGTCAAACAGCTGATCCATCACTCTGTCAGTGTTAGATGAGTCGTTCAGTGGAACAATTGAGTCTTTATGACTTTTCTCTGTTGTCACTTGACATTAAATAGAAGAAGAATTTTTCTTTGAGTTTGTGTTTATGTCATTTCAGTTTTAAAAGCCAGTGTTTTGTTGATAAATGTCTCCAAGCGACTACCGTGAACATGAACTTTCTTAATGTTTGATTTGTGACTGAGTGCTCGGTCAAATTGAATTGGAGTAATTGCAGCGCTGATGGCGAGAAGCTGAGCGAGCTCCCAGGAGCCCCGGCGGTTTCCGGTCAGACGGCGTCATGATGCTGCTGATTGATGAAGCTCCACTTAGGAGGAAGCTGAGAGCTAATGGAGCCTCAGCAGCTGATTTATGACTGACAGCATTAACACTGCTGATTACAGTGGAAGGAGGAGGATGAGGAGGATCCTTCAACATTTAAATCCAGAATCCTGGACCGGGGTGAAAACATAACCAGCTGCTGTGATGTCACACAGGAAACATTTTGTCTGTAAAGGTCAAAGTTCGACTCGGGCTGACTGATGCTTCTGTCTGTTGTTGTTGTTTTTTTCAGGGTGTTTAAGAAGGCCAGTCCCAATGGAAAGGTCAGTCCTGAAGGTCATGACCTTCAACCCGCTCATGACAAAATCACATGAACACCCAGAACACAGTACAGACAGAGTACAGAGTACAGAGTACAGACAGAGTACCAGCTGAGTACAGACAGAGTACACACAGAGTACAGAGTACAAACAGAGCACAGACAGAGTACAGACAGTACAGACAGAGTACAGACAGTACAGACAGAATACAGACAGAGCACAGACAGAGTACAGAGTACAGACAGAGTACAGACAGAATAAAGACAAAGTACAGACAGAGTACAGACAGAGCACAGACAGAGTACAGACAAAGTACACACAGAGTACAGACAGAGTACAGACAGAGCACAGACAGAGTACAGACAAAGTACACACAGAGTACAGACAGAGTACAGGAAAGGTACACAGAGTAGAGACAGAGCACAGAAAGAATACAGACAGAGCACAGACAGAGTACAGACAAAGTACACACAGAGTACAGACAGAGCACAGACAGAGTACAGACAAAGTACACACAGAGTACAGACAGAATAGAGACAGTACAGACAAAGTACAGACAGAGTGCAGAGTACAGACAGAGCACAGACAGAATACAGACAAAGTACAGACAGAGTACAGACCCTTATTCTCTGTACTAACAGTTGTGTTCCTCCCTCAGCTCACCGTCTATCTGGGGAAGAGAGACTTTGTGGACCACGTGGACCTGGTGGAGCCCGTCGGTGAGATCTGGTTTTACTGACCTGAAGTGACCTGAAGTGACCTGAAGTGACCTGAAGTGAACTGAAGTGACCTGAAGTGAACTGAAGTGACCTGAAGTGACCTGAAGTGAACTGAAGTGACCTGAAGTGACCTGAAGTGACCTGAAGTGACCTGAAGTGAACTGGTCTGGTTCGTCCTGAGTCGACTGAAGTCGTCTGTTCTGAATCTGCTCTTTTGTTCCTGCAGACGGCGTCGTCCTGATCGACCCGGAGTATCTGAAGGAGAGGAAAGGTGAGAGATCTGAACCTGCAGCTTGTTCAAACTTTATCAAAATGTTTTGAGGGCATGAGTTTTGCCTCCGATCCTTCACATTTATTTAGTGGATGTCCAAGAGTCCAGAGTGTTGTTTGGTTCAAAGACCATTTAGTCCCTAGTTAGTTGTGGAGTTCCTCAGGGAAGCGTCCTCGGGCCTCAGCTCTTTCTCTTTATCATTTAGTAAATCCAGGACATGGTTAGCCTAGCTGAGCACAAAGACTCACTCCAAGCTACCGGTTGTTTTTTTCCTTCATCAGTGTTTGTGACTCTGACCTGCGCCTTCCGTTACGGTCGAGAGGATCTGGACGTCCTGGGGTTGACGTTCAGGAAGGACCTGTTTGTGACCAACATCCAGGCGTTTCCTCCGCTGCCGGAAGAGAAGAAGAGCCTGACTCGACTTCAGGAGCGCCTGATTAAGAAGCTGGGAGAACTCGCCTACCCGTTCACCTTCGAGGTACCGAGTTCACGAGCGTCATCACATCCTCCTGTCGGCGAAACAGCACATGTGCTGATAAAAACCTGATAAACTTATTGAACAAAGAAGCAAGAGTCATAAAATGTCAACACAGACAGCCAAACAAGAACGTTGTCTCAATCAAACAAAAAGCTTTCAACAGGCGGCAGCTAGCTTCGCATTAGCCATGGTGTGCCTGAGAAGACAACCTCAGGGGACACGTTCGTAAAATGGTGGATTGAGAAACTGAAGCTTGTGTCTCTGAGAAAGACTTTTTGAATTTCCTACTGAGACGATCAGAGCTCGTTGAGCAGTCGTTTCCTGTCGATGAGCTCATAGTTGACGTCCTGTTTGTACGAGGACGAGAGGACAGCGAGCGATGACCTGAACCTACAAGTGTTGCGTCATGAAATGTGTTTTTCAAATTGGCCTCGTTTGGTCCGGACCAAAAGATCAGGTCGGAGTCAAGTGTAGAGAAACGATGACGACAGGACGCAGAAACCAGAACCGACAGGATCAAATGTGAACGCTGGACAGAAACGCAGGCGGTGGTTCGGACCCTTGAGTGTGAAAATAACCGTAAAGAAACGACTCCGGTGTGTTGAGATGTTTTTCCTTCCGGTGTTTGCAGATTCCTCTGAACCTGCCGTGCTCCGTCACGCTGCAGCCCGGACCCGAGGACACGGGGAAGGTAGCGACCGCCGCTCGGCTCCTCGTGAACTGTAACGCTGTGTTGACGTGATGGAACTGATTCTCTCTGTGTCGTCAGGCCTGCGGAGTCGACTTCGAGGTGAAATCTTTCTGTGCAGAAAACGTTGAAGAGAAGATCCACAAGAGGTAAACGAGTCCGCGGAGATGAATTATGAATGAAAGTGAAATGAGTCGTACATTAGCAGCTTCCTGCTGCAGAGTGTTCACCTCCCTGCTGATCCAGGTCCAGTCACACTGGATTACAACAAGACACCAGCTCACGGTGGTCGTCCAGTGTCACTGTGAGTCAGTGGTGCTGTTCTATATATTATTAATATATCTTTATGATGTCCTCACCGTGTTGTAGGAACTCTGTGCGTCTGGTGATCAGGAAGGTGCAGTACGCTCCGGAGAAGGCCGGTCCTCAGCCCACGGCAGAAACCACCCGTCAGTTCCTGATGTCGGACAAACCTCTGCACCTGGAGGCGTCTCTGGACAAGGAGGTGACTGAGCTGCCTGCGTCAGAGGCGACCGGTCGCATGAGTCGTTTCCTCTGACGGTGGCAGATGTTAAAATGTGGAACCGACTGTACGATGTGAAGATTTAGTGATGATTCGTTTTTAAAACCAAAATATTCTTCATTTTGTTTTGTGGTGGAAAACTTTGTCATTTGATGTTCACTTCGATACACGAAACAGCTGAACACGAGTAACGTATTTATTATATTATATGTTATATATTATAGTTATATTATAAAGTTTTATATTATCTTAAAGTTATATGATATATAATAGTTATATAATATTATATATTTTTTTATTTTATATTGCAGTTATATGATGTATTATGGTTATATTATATGATATAGTTATATTATATGATATATTATAGTTATATTATAGTTTGTGATATATTATATATTTTATTATATATTATAGTTATTGCATAGTTATATTATATGATATAGTTATATTATATATTATAGTTTTATCATATAGTTATATTAAATATTGCAGTTATATTATAGTTATATTATATGTTATATTACAGTTGTATTATATTATATGATATATTACATTATATGCTATATTATAGTTATATGATATAATATAGTTTATACTGAAGATGTGTCTGATGTCTCAGATTTATTATCACGGTGAACCAATCAGCGTCAACGTCCACGTCACCAACAACACGAACAAGACGGTGAAGAAGATGAAGATCTCAGGTACACTGACCTCTGACCTCTGACTGTGTGTGTTGTGTTACTGACCTCTGACCTGTGTGTGTGTGTGTGTGTGTGTGTGTTATGTAGTTGTGTCACTGACCTCTGA